>NC_089535.1:2775616-2910616 GCF_963924715.1 Thunnus thynnus
AAATATGGGAAAAATTGACAGATTTACCCTTGTAAGAGTGAGACGGTCTGATTATGGTTGGTTGAGGAAGACAATACAATATTAAAAAGCAGTGTAATATTTTTTTCTCTACAAGAAAAGTAAAAATATAGAAGAAGTTGAACAATTTATGAAATACAGTCATCTCAACAATGATGCTTTACTCACATAGCAGACAGCAATAACTCATTACAGCAAGCTGAGTCTCTGACAGACTTTGATAACTATTAATATCCTGCACGACACTGACAGTACAGGTACATTTAAATAATGAGATTAATTATTTATACAATTGAAATACATTATATAAATGGGAAACGAGTGATAACAATTGAGCAGCGCACCAACCATAATCAGTTCCAGAGAGATGAACTGCACACCAACCAGAAATATAAAAGAGGGAAAACATTGCTCTTAAAAATTTTATTATCACTCAAAGAACAATATAAAGAAGCTCTGGACGATCTTGGCTTTGCTCCACATATTTTAAATGGCTGTTAGCCAAAAGAACTTTATAAACTGATAATATTTTAAAGGGTTGTATTGTTGTGGATGTTCTTCTGTCCCCAAGCGAAAAACAGCTTTAAAACAAATAGTCTACAGTGAACATTTCATCTTGTTATCCTTTAATAATAATAATAAAGATAATAATAAACTGCATTTATACACCACATTTTATAAAAGTGGATGTAATCTGTGCTTCACAAGATATTAAAATAATAAAATAAAAATTCACATAGAAACATAAGAACAAAAATAACACGATGAATAAACTGAAAACAAACAAATGTGAAAGTTCTTTATCTTTGAAATATTCATAAATTAAAGGTCCACTTACCAGCGTTTAATCACATCTAACACTTGTCCTCAGCAGAGACGTAGGATGTGGTTAAAAGCTTCGGAACGAGGGTTATTTATTCATTGTCAAACATGACAATAAATAAATAAGAGAAGAGTAGTTGTGGTTTTTAACATTTTTATCAGAGATGCTCTCAGTCTCTCTGCTGTTTATCACATATCTCTGTCTACATATTCATTCATTTACTTCCTGTTTGTCTCTCCGGCAGCAGCGATGACTTGTTTAAGTTTCAGACTTTCAGGTGTTAAATAACAGATTTGGAAAGTTAACGTCTCACAGCAGCAGCAGCAGCAGCGCCCCATTAGAGAATATTTTTAGCTCAACAACGCATGATTTTCTAGAAAACACGTCGAGTGGTTGGAGTGCGTGTTGGAGTGTGCACCTCCAGGACAAACTGGAGGGTCGTTCAACGGCACGAGTGGCACATAATTGATTTTTGGGATGATGCTATACAGAGTGGACGTTTACATCAGCACAGAGCTCAGGGTTACAGTTGTTACTCATGCATTTATGCTTCTGGTGAGTCAAGCAATCTTTGTGAAAATGCATTTTGCTTACGCTGCAGTTCTTCGGGGTCAGAGAGTCACGCTTTGCTTACACATTTCTCCAGAGATTTTTCTGGATGTTTGGCAGTTTTTCAACTTGAGCGGTTGTCATTGGTGTCCACTCTGCTTCGTTCAGCCATCTGTCCAAAGAAGCAGAATTAATTAAGTTAGCTGGATAACTAAGCCAAGTGAACCCCTCAAACTGGAAGTTAAAACAGCTGTTTGGGAGGTTACTCGATGTACCTGCTGTACATTTAGTTTTCTGTCATTTAAACATTAAGGATTACCTATGACAGACATTTAAATTCATATATTGTCAATCATTATTTATGACAAAGTCAACAAAGTCCCAACTCAACAAATCCATCTCCATGACAACAGAGCAAACTCCATCCACTGATGAAGACTGTGTGATACAACTGAAACCTCTGGGGAAAAAAAGCTAGTAAGTGGACAAGCCTGAAAATAATGTACCCAAAATAAAAAAAGGTTACTGTTCATAACCGTGGTCACATTTGAAAAGCGGCTCTTTATATTTTATAACTAATAAGGCAGAATGCGTATAAACAATCCTGAACCAAAGTTACAGAGGCTAAAGTGTCGTTTAACAGGTCAAAGCAGCTAAAATCAATATTATTTTATTACCAATGTATGAACTAACTCATCAAAGCTACAGTCAGCTACAAGTAGGCACTGCTGTTCTCTTTAAGACCTGTTTTTATCTGATATTTCTCGACATTTTGTCAAATAGTCTCTATATAAAGTCTGCTGAATTAGCTACTATCACTGATTACTGTGATGTTGAAGAAAACTTTAAAATATGATGCAAGTCAGGCAGGTTCTGCAGCCTCTTTTTTCTCTGATTTCTTAGTGGATTTATGGAGGCGATGCACATCAGAGATAATGATATCCTCGGGAAGTGTAAGTCACACTGAATGATATCAATATCGATGGCCAAAGTGCAAAACCGATTGGCGGTTTTCACTTTGGATGATGAGAACAAGGAAGGTTTTGCTCATATTCAGTCTGTCTGCAGGATAATCCCGCCCTTCGTTGTGACAGAAAAGTCACACAACAAAACAAAAACACAACACAGAGTCCCTGGATGTGTAGAGAGGCTACAGCACGAATCACTGAACATTCATTTCCAGCGGACGAGGAAGCAAATACACTGAATTTAAGGAATTCTGACCCTGGTATACTACAATGTAGTAACTATTACATTTACTACATCTTTTTACCTGAAAACAAACTTAATTTTATGTTTAATTTAATTTAAATTATTAACTTAATTTAGAGCATCGTTTTGTTGAACCTCTTCCAACTTGCACCAAGTACAAAAGCTCCTCTCTGCACTTTGCGATGCATTAATATCTAGTCGGTATTGTTAACACATAATATAATAATATATTCCAAAAACAGTGTATTATGTATCCTTAACAAATAGCATTCTGCAAGAAAACAAGTTTTTTTCAGTTTTCTCAAAAAAGTGCATTTTTCAGATTGGAGGTTTTGCTCTTCGGCCGTCGATATGTGTTTCAGGGCTGCAACTAATGATTATTTTCATAATGTGTTGATTAGTTTAGATTAGTTTAGTTTAGTTGATTAGATTAGAACTCTCGATTAGTTAGTCACTGTTTCCCAAAGTTTCCCAAAATGTCCTCAAATGTCTTGTTTTGTCCCGACCAACAGTCCACAACCCAAATATATTCAGTTTACTGTCAGAAGAATAAAGGAACCAGAAAATATTCACATTTAAGAAGCTAAAACCAGAGAATTTGGTATTTTCTTCTTAAAAACGTCTTGAAGCGATTATTCGATTATCAAAATAGTTGTTGATTAATTTACTTAAGTTGGCAACGAACCGATTAATCAACTGATAGTTGTGTTTCATGTCTGTGTATTCATATTTGACTGAGTTATGACTCTGACGCAGTATGTTCGGCTCATCTTCGACTCTCCGGCGCCCCCCTGTGGAGGCTTTGTGTTGCTGAATGTTCATGTCTACTACAGACCAGATCCTGTCATTTCCCCGTGGTTGAAATGCCGTCCATGAGCTCAATTACTGAGGAGCACAGAGAATATTTCCTCCCCCTGTAATGATCATCCTGTCCTGAGGGGGGCCTCATTTGTATTTCACAAAATGTTACACCAGCTCCTTTAAATGCACCTTGGGGATGATGAGTCAGAAACTGCATATTTTAGTAATTTTGTGAAAACAAAAACAAAGAAACAACTTTTTTTTTTAGGTCATTTAAAGTTTGAAGACGTGCTGAAAGAAAATGGATTTTTAGAAACAGAAAGCAATAACATGAAAGTCTGCCTTCACTGAAATACTTCTGCTTTTCCACTCTCTCCTCTCCATCTTCTCATCAGTTTCACATGTTTCACCGTTTTAAAAATCCAATCCTCTGACCCCAGCAAACAATTTTTCTGTCCTCTTCTTGTCTGCACTGAGGATTTTATTATCCACTCCTGTGCAGGAGCTGATCACATCTGAGCGGCACTTCTCCTCGCCACTGATGTCTTCTTATCCTGATTTTCCATCATGCTCTCCTCCTCCAGGTCATGCTGTGTGACTTACCTGCCTTTCAGCTCAGCCACAGTTAGACTCCTGAAGAAAATAGTAGCCAGTGACGGCTGCTATCAGTGTTTCCCAGAGCTCATGAATGTGCTGCCTTTAAGCGACTTTGCCAACATGTGTCACAGAAACAGCTTTTCTGGGCCAAAAGCGGTCTGACTCGAGGCAGTGCTCTCTGATTTACGCGGCGCTTTTACATTTGTCTTCTGCCTTCAGACGCTGTGAACAACCGGTCTGTTCTGTGCCTCTGGCTCAGAAAACATGTGTCACAGCTCTTCGCTTTCTCTCTGACAAACAAATGTAAGAATAAAATCTGTTACTGTAATGGCCTGAATATTGGACTTTTTTTTTTTTTTTCCTGGAACTTGTTTGTTTATATCTGATGAAGTTTGGACAGATCGAAAATGTGATTTCATAAATATTCCAGCAGTAAGCGAGACAGTGTGCAGTATTTGTATAATATTCAAGAACCAGACATTTACATATTCTCAACATTAGATATTCTCTTAAAAAAGATAAAAAAAAGATAAGATTTTATTCTTTTAGCAGGAAATTTGCCTTGGACACATAATTCTGCTGCTGCTGCTGCTGTACAGTACCAAATTATTCATCAGTATACATCAAACATCTCATAAATACTGCAGTAAAAAGTAAAATAAGTTCAAAGGTCACATCAGAAAGTGACAAAGCAAAACAAATCCTAATTAATAGCTGCTTATTTTGGTCAACATTGTACACCCTGTCCAGACAATAAGGAGCTTGTTAGCCTGTTAGCTTAGCTCGGTCACTCATGGGACAATCAGTTCACACAGTTTTTATTCATTATTATTCGTTTATTGTTTAAAGATGTATTTGTAACATCGACTCCTGTCTCGTACGTCACTTTTGTGGAGCAGTTTTTATTCCGACAGAGGAGTTTCAATAAAAGTGGAAGGTGCAACACAGCTAATAAGCTACGACGCTCACACAGCAGACATCATAGCTACGTACTATAAGTCTTCAAATCTTACTAACAGAGTAATAATTTCCAAATTAATAATAATAATAATAATAAAGTTTATTTATGTAGTACTAATATATATAGTATAGTATATAGTATCAAATCGTTCAAGACCAAATTAAAAAAAATCTACTAAAGACCAATCAGCTGAGTCTAGTTTACATTATTAATTTCTAATTGACATTGTGGGTGTATGTGATGTGCTCTGTGTGGGGTTTTTTGGGGGGTTTTTTTTGGTTTTTTGGGGTTTGTTTTTGCTTTGTACTGTTGTTGTTGTGCTGTTGTATGTGTTGATTGTGGGGGACTACGGAAGCAAATTAATTTCGAGCTAACTCCGGTGCAGTGCATCTTTAATGTTTAAAACTGCACACTGTCCCGATCAATAAATCAAATCAAATCAAATTGGTTAACGGCACAAACTGTCAGATAAGAGTTCTATCTATCTATCTATCTATCTATCTATCATAACTGGGAGTAAGTCTCCCAATAAAAGTTTTATATTTCACAGTCAGCAAAGAACTCTTTATTCTTAAGATGACTCTTCAGAGTGTTGTGAAATGTAATTTACTTCAAATTTTACGAGGTGTTATGGAGTTTTTTCTTTCTGTGAAAACCTGCCCAGAGCATCATCACAGACAACCAGCTGTCATGCAGGAGCCACGATCCGATCCTTAATGTCCATTAAACAAATGATTCCTCATTAGAAACTCAGCTTTCGTCCAAGATTTACTCATCTGTAACGATCCCCCTCGGGATAAACCGGAGAAGCACCGTGTTGAGACATTACAACTCACCCAAAAATGTTGCAGACTGCTTCATCTGTATCCTCCCTCTGGTAATCTGTCAGTGGCAGCTTGAATAACCCTTCTTTGGTGTTTGTGTATGCGGCTACTGAGGGAGGTGAACATGACATGACATATTTCAGCTTTATATTGCTGGCTCCAGGTCTGCGCTCTCATTGCACTGTTGCAGGACTCTGAGTTCTTCGTGTTGTTGAGGATCGTTCTTTAAGACTCACCTCTAAGAAGGTTGGATGTTTGGGCTTGTTGTCATGCTGCAGATGATCAGACACCTCCCTGATAGTGTTGCATTATGGATGAAAATCTAAACATCTTAAAGTGCCTAAAACTTTTACACAGTTCTGTATGTCAACATGTATTTGACATTTGACATTCATGGTTGCCAGATGACGTATTCTAATGACTTTAGTGACTTTTCCTCTAGCACCATCATGAGGTTGACATTTATGTTCTTTATTTAAATATCTTGACAACTATTGGATGGATTCCTGTGGAATTAGATTCACACATTCATGTTCACCAGAAGATGAATAGAAATGACTTTTAATCTTTTGTTTTTTGACAAATAACTGCAAAACTCACAATGGCCTCAGCTGTATTTTGTATTTTGTACTAATTAGCAAATGTGAGCATGCTACCATGCTAAACCAACGCAGTGAACTTCATAAACATTACATCTGCCAAACATCAACATGCTAGCATTTTCACCGTGAACATTTGTGTATGCTGATGTTAACATTCAGCTCAAGTACAGCCTCGCTGTAGACTCTCTGTCTTGTTCAGTTTTGGCCGCCATTCTCTCTAATTATGATAACATTTAAGCCAGTTGCTTAGCATCCTTTTTTATTTTAACAACAGGGTTACTGGGAAACCTGGCTTCATCAAAGTTTGGACCAAAAGCTCAGTATCCTCGCAATTACATCCATGTTGGACAATTCTGCACCTCATAATTTACGTCCAGTTCCTTTTCATTTCCTGTTTTCTATCAACAATCAGCATTGGTTTCTTCTACAGTTTTTTCTGAATAAATTAAACACTAACAGTGATTCTGGAAGCACTATCTCTGAAACCATTACCAAGTGAGCCAAACTGAATACACATTCACTGTTTTACACTCAGTTTGCAATTTATTAACATACTTCCAGCAAAACTGTACACATTGGCATCTACATTGCTACACTATTTTGCCAATTTCCTTTCCGCATTGACACATGAAAACGCTATATTAAAACACTACACACAATATTGGACAGATAGCAAGAGGGGTGAGAAATAGAGGAGGATGAGGAAGATGAGGAGGTGAAGTAGGACAGGGGAGAAGGAGATGATGGAGAAGAGAGAGGGGAGTCAGACACACAATAACTGGTGAAATCAGAACAACTATGGAATCAGAATCAGTATACACATCCATACTTTACACATTAGGAGATCTGTGTGTATGTGTGTTTACTACATGTATGACAAAACTTTATTGCAAACTGCTATGCCCCACACACAGAAAAGGCAAAAGCTACAAGTGTTTTTCATGTATACTATCAGTGCGTAGTTGGTGCTTCATTTGCTTATTCAAATGATGGTTTGTGTGTGCTGTATTGATGCAAAAAGACAATTTTTCAAGAGTTTGAAGAGTTTTGCAAGAATTGCTTGCTTTTGCAAGAGATATATAATGTTTTGCTGGTTTGGTAAAAATACACAGATAGTGACAACGACCACTCCTTAACCTTAAAAGGTTACCTTAAATATGCTTTTTGTAGTTTTCTGTCATTTATATCCTGTTCTGATGTTGGATGCTAAACGTGGTCAAAGTCCCAAAACTCGTGGTGAACGTATGTAGAAATGCTGCCTGCAAGTCAAAAGTCAGGGCTTCTTTCTACCTTGCTGATGAGCTGATGTCTGCTCGTCATCCATGCCGTTAAATGGCTCTCTGTTCAGTAGCCTTGGTTGCTAAGGCTGTTGCTAAGGTTGTTGCTAAGGTGTTTCTATGTGTTGTTCACGTTGTCCACTCTCATATTTCAGATGTGATTCAGCTCCATGTACGGATGGGTTTGAGAGGTTGACATTTGGAGTAAAGAAGGAGAAAAAGAAGTGAAATCCTGCTACTATAGTTTGTTTACGTAGCCTCCGGAGCCGGAGGAAGCTTCCTGAAGCTGACCAATCAGAACAGAGTGGGCTCATCAGTAGGGCGGGGCTTAAAGAGACAGGAGCTAAAACAGCCTGTTTCAGACCAAGCGGCAACCTCCGGGGCTGAAAAATGAAGCCAATATGGAAGTGCTAAAAACCTGCATTCTCTCTAATGGCCAGTAGGGGGCGACTCCACTGGCTGCAAAAAAGAAGTCCAATTGTATGGAAGTCTATGAGAAAATGACCCTACTTCTCTCTTGATTTATTACCTCAGTAAACTGTTTCCTTATGAGTTTATGGTCTAGTTTTTTGCTAGTTTCAAGTCTTCGTCAATACAGCATGATGTTCATTTTGTAAATTATGGTCCCATTTAATTTAAATTTGATGATAAAGCAGGGTTTGCTTCAGGGCGTGGCTACATTGTGATTGACAAGTCGCTACCACGGCAATAACATTGCTTACGTAACATAACCATTGCGCATGGGCGTAGCTGCTGCTATTTCACAGTGTGTTCTCAGTTAACTGAAGTTAATCGTAACATTGTGGTCGCTTAAAAACTCTTGTTCAGTGTTTGGTTGTAATAAAAGAAACATCAATGAGTCAAATGATCAGTTTTTCCGGTGAGTACATTTTGTTTTAACGGTTTTAGGCCTGTTTTCGCTAGCGAAAATTAGCATTAGCATTAGTATTATCACTGTTAACAACGCTATTAGCTAGCACTATGATCAGCTCCACCCTCTCATCCAAATATGGTCACTTCTGGCTCCAAAAATCAAACATGGCGATGGCCAAATCCAAGATGGCGATGGTCAAATCGCTACACTCGAGGCTTCAAAACGGCAGTTCGCAAACCAATGGCTGACATCACGGTGACTACGTCCATATTTTTTACAGACAGAAGCTGAACTGAGGGGCTGCATGAAGGCCCAGTATAATATAAATAAGGAGTTTTTAACTGGAAATCATGCAAAGATATTCCAGTAGAGCCCCAGATTAAAAAAAAATATATACCTGGAAAAGACCTGGAAACATAAACAACCTCTATTCTCTAAACATAACCAAGTTTTTTGTGTGCCTCAACCTAACCAAACCTTAACCATAGTGATGGCACATCATAAAAGTGTTTTTATTTGTCCAACAGTGATTTGTAAGTTTTGTAAGACACAGACAACCAATGTCATCCTGCTGATAGGGGCATCAGATCAGAAACACTTCTATGTTTTGCTCTACAGGGCATGAACAAGCTGCTATTTGGTCATTTAATGTGGAGGATATGTTGACTTTACTGCAGGACAGCAGAGTCCTGTCACAGACCTGCAAGTACTGTAATATTAAAGGTGTGTTAATCGCCTGACCTTAACCATACATTAATCATAGTTTATTTGCATTACCATGATTGAGCTTAACCATCCTTAGCTGAGAATTTCACTCATAATACCCTTTATCCTCTGCAACAACAAAGTGGTTGTCATCATCAACACAGTTCTGCCGCCAACACATTGTCATGTTGCAGCACCTGAACAACCATCAGCTCTTCCTAACTCTCCTGTTTTCCTCCGACTTGCCTGAATCGTGGGAAAACAACGTCTGTCACCTCTGGAGCTGGATCATTACTGAGAGTTAAGAAAAGCTTGAGCAGGCAGTAAGTGTTGTATCTCCTGGCAATCATTTCCACTCCTGCCTGAGCTGAGTGCAGACTGTTCAGGTGGCTTTCTGTGTCTGGACACGACAGTGCCAGCATCATTATCTCACCCATCCATACACACACACACACACACACACACACACACACACACACACACACACACACATTTAACCACAGTGGTTTTGATGGTTTGTTTTTGCTGCAGACAGACTGGCTGGTGACATGTCATTAGGGCTAAGTGAAGGGATCCATTTGAGAGGAATCACTGCTGGTGACAATTTTTATTCCTGCAAAGCTGCCCTGTTTCTTTTAAATTTGAATATCTCAACAAAGTACTGCATTGTGTAGAATAGTCTCAGTCCTTGCTGCACTTAGTTAATGGGTTCAGCTCAGGGACAGACAAGACTTTGACCCTAATAGCCTATTGTTGTATTAAATATAATGAAAATAAAGTGACAAATTTTGTTATTTAACCTGCAAATTAGAGCTGGGCAATATATTTGATTGAATTAATTTGAATTTTTGTTTTTGAACAATATGTTAAAAATTAAGTTATTACAATAAACAGAAAGTTTATTTTAGTTAGTTAGATTAAGTGTATTTGTCTCCAAAGGGCAATTGGTTTTGTAGCAAAACAAACAAACATGAAATCACATTAGTAAGACTAACACAGACTCAGCAGCACTGCATCAATGAACAAGCACAATCATCAGAACAGCAATAAGAACAATAACAACAACTATCATGTCATCCCCCTACATAAAGTCTGACCAGCATAACATTACAATCAAAATACAACAAATCCGTCCAGTGGCAACAATGTAATCAGAAATCAACATAAACATCATCCTACAAATAGGCCTTCATACTCATGATGGGAATCTATCTCCTTTTCCCTGATTTGCGGACGGTGATGTCTGTGGGGATGAACGAGTGTTTGTACCTGTCTTGACTGAGGGGGAATCTGAAGCAGGTGCTAGAGGGTACAGAGCGAAACTCCTGATGAAGAGGGTGGGTGCAGTCAGACAGGATGGCATTTGGCCTCTTTTCACCACCTGACTGTTATACAGAACAGACAGGCTACTTTGTTGGACACCTGTAATTTTGCTGCTTGTATTCACTATTTCAGCCGGTGCATTCTTGGATTTGATATCTAGACTGTCGTACCAACAGAAGAAGGAAAATGATCAAATTGATTGCGTGTAGGATTTGTGAAAGAGAGTCATCAAGGTTCTGTCAACACGAAACTTGACGAGTTTCTGTGGGCAGAAAAGTCATTGTGGACCTCTCCTACAAACCATTTCAGTATTAGATTTAAAGGTGAGATTGTTATCGATGATTGAACCAAGGCATTTATAGCTGACAACAGATTCCACCCCTTGGCCCATGTCGGTCTGAGTGGGAGGAGGATGGCGTCTGAAGTCTACGCACATCTGTTGTTTTTGATACATTGAGTTGGAGGAATGAGTTTTTGCACCAGTTTAAAAAATATCAACCACAGGGCCATGACTTGATTTGTCATCATGGAGGAGACCGACTATAACTGAGTCATCTGCAAACTTCAGGATGTATCAGTTCTCAAACTGACTGTGATAGAGTCATCTGTATACAGAATATAAAGGAGTGGTGAGGGGACACACCCCTGGGGTGAACCTCTAGATGAGGAGAGTTCACCTGACATGCACTCATTCACCATCTGGGTTCTGTTGGAGAGGAAATCAAGCATCTAACCAGCCAAACTAGTGTCAACACCAAAGTAGTCAGAGAGTTTATCCACCAACAGGTGGGGTTGAATGGTGTTGAAAGCTCAAACAACAGCTTAGCATGAGTTTTACTGCCCTCTAGGTGTTAAAAGGTCAAGCATGGTGGCAGTAGCGTCCTGTATGACCTTTAAGCAAACTGAAACAGATCAGGAAGGTGTTGGGTTTTGTCCAGAAGTTCCTGTTTTATCAGTTTCTCAAAGGACTTCAGGAACTGGTTGTTCTTAACAACAGGAATCACAATGGACCATAACTTCAGAACCCTCTGCTGGCTGAGTGACAACATCAAGACATAATTAAAAATGGGGCCTAGTTGATCGAGACAATAGCAATGTAATCTGGGCCGGGGCTTGACTTGCAGAGCTTAAAAGTGTTAACAACAGTGAGTTCATCAAACATAAGTAAGCAGGGATGAGTTAGAGAAGCTAATCCTTAGATGATCGGATTCATTGGAGAAATTGAGAACATGACTTGGCTCTTGAGCCAATGACTTGTCAGAGTTAAAGCCATCTAATGCCACTCTTTTTCTACATTTATCCTGCAGACCAACCATAGTTTTCATGACATCCCAGGCAGAGCCAAGACTACTGCTACAAAGTTTGCCTTCTATTTTATCTTTGTACATCAATTTAGCTCTCCTGATTTCATATTTCTCTTCTTTTTTCTTTTTTGTTAAGTTCAGAATGGTTGCCCTGCTTAAATGTTTCTTCCTTTTTGTTTAACAAACCCTTCATTGATGCAGTGATGCAGGGCTTTCTATTATAGTAAATCTTCACAGTTTTGTCTGGAATTACTATATTCTCACAATAAACACCCAGGAGCTGACAACATCAGTAAGTTAATCAATGTCATTACTGGAGTCACGTGCCAGTCAGTACAGTCCATGCATCCTTGTAGAGTCAATGAGGAATCGACAGTCCAGTTCTTGACTCGCTCTGCAGGACTGTGCGATACACCAGGATGAGGTGCTCAGCGTGCAGTGGTAAAGATTTGTGTGCTCCCTTGACAGACCCAAAACACAGGACCAGGTTCTTGTTATGTCTTGTCGGGGATGTCACATATTAATAAAAGATCCTCATAATTTTAGTCAAGGTGCAATTATTCAGGTCACCAAGGACAATGTTTGGGGGCATCGGGAGACAGACATTGAAGTTTTTGTGTCACTTGCAGAATTGTTTCTTTGGCATTATTCTCATTTGCCTTTGGATGAATGTAGACCACTGAGACAAATAACTGAGGGAACTGAGGGCAAATAATGGGGACACAGTGACACTGTTAGCAGTTCGATATCCTTGGTGCACAGTTTCTCCTTAAACAAAAAAGTTTTACACCATTGTTCATTAAAGTGGAGACATACTCCGCTACCCTGTGTTTTGCTAGTAATTTGGGCCTCTTGCTCTGTGCGTAAAGGCACACCAAACCCAACAAAAACTCTGAGTCCAAGTCCCTCTCTGCTAGCCATCACTCTCTCATGGCCAGAATAAAGGCATCTCTTAATTCACGTTGGAAACAAACCTGTGCTTGAGGTTCATCAGTCATATTGCAAAGAGGCTGTGCATTTATTAGAATGATAGAGGGCAAGGGAACGTGACACAAGGATTGTGCTTTCACTGTTTCCTGAGCTCCACCGCTCTTCTCCCACTTCCTCACTTCACTAAGAGACTCGCTGGGAAAAGTCTTTTGACCATGGTTGTTATCAAATGTTTACAGAGGTTAGATCCATGGGTGACTCTCTGCTGTACTGGATCCAAGTTGTTAGAGGAAGATTTAACAAGCTTTCAGGTAATAAAAACACAGCTGTCAACTCCACATCTTTGACTTAACAGGAGACAATATTGACAACGACCTTAAAAACTACTTGATCAGTCTACTTTGCATGCAGTGCTTTAACACATAAAACAATAAAAAGGTGGATAAACAAACAGGGAAGCACCAGCTGCTGGTCTCTGCATGAACATGCGCTCTTTTAGTCAAAAAGTAGCTGAGTAGCTAAAGCTAGCTAGCAGCAGTTGCAGATATTATGTAACTGTTGTTTGTAATTTGTAATGTCATTATTGTCTTTTAGAATACATTTGAGTCATTTAGAATATATTTCAGTTATCTTTGTTGTTTTGTATTAATTTAGCTTTTATTTTGAAACAGCCACTTTTATTTTGAAAGCCAGTTGCGCTCTTCTGACGTACGTGAGAGGGGAGAAATGAGCAGGTAAAGATGCACATGCGCTCCAGCTAAGATACATGTCAAATATCAACCTATTTAAGTGGTTGTGAAATGTTTGAGAACCCTCCAAGGACCAAGGATAATTCCCTTATTTGCAGAAAGCAGATGAGGTAATTTATGTTTTTGTCTTTGTTTACTATAATAAGCCATTTTCCACATGCTGTAAGTGCTTTTATTTTCGCTAACTTTGTCTTTATACCGTGTGTATGTATGTGCCTGTAGTTTTCACGGTGGATTTGGAGAGAAAGCTACAAATAAACCAGTTGCAAGAAAGCCACTTGTGTTTGCCTGTGCTTTGAGGGGAATTACATATCAGACTAATGTTTTGTAACACAAACAACAGATCAATTAGTGAACGGACTTTTCTGCTTTATCTGTGTTGAAACTGATTATTAAACTGGATGTTCTCTACTTAGTTGAAGCATCTGGTGCTGACAGCCAGTGACTGCGTGGGATAATTTGTATTTTATGAGTAATAATGACAGTCCTGCAGGTGATTCAGGTCTTTTATTATTCTTGTGCAAAAATATGTTTCAATCCTGCATTTTGCAGGCAAACAAAAATTGATTAAAATCAAGAATTCAGTTTTTGGTCATATTACCAATAATCGATGCTGTGATCAAGCAGCAGCCAAGAAAACTAAGTTTTTATTGAAGATACTGAAGAAAACTTAAAAATGTGATGATTTGCAGGCAAGTTCTGACGCGTCCTCTTTAATGATTTATAAGCGGATTTATTGATTACAGCAAGCTACAACTCCGAGACCATTTTACTCTTCACTTCATGCAGTGTCGTTGCCTCACCTCAATCTTTGGCGCCCCCCTGGGGAGACTTTTGGCTTTTTCCTGCTGAATGTCCAGGTCTATTACAGACCAGATCCTGTCATCTCCCCATGGTTAAAATACCATGAGTTCAATTAAATATTTAATTCCCCCAGCCTATCCTGTGATGTTAATCCTCACCAGGACTTGGGCTTTATTGGGCTTTATTCAACCTTTTGGCTTCTAAGGAAAGGTCGTGTATTGTGTGTTTTCAGATGTGACACACTGAGAATGGATTTTATGCTTTATGCTGCTTGTTTGAATGATACAGTGGACACCTAGAAAGCTTCGTCTTTGTGAACGATACAATACCTCCGCGGAGAGAGAACAGAGGGGCAGCAAAATAAAAAGCCGAGGAGAGTCTACATATTTCTTTCTCCTCATATGTGTCCTTATTTATATTCCGTATTTCTTCTGGAGAATGAGGGGGAAGCATGAAAGCACAATAGGCCTTTCCTCTGCTGCGCATGTTGATTTAAAATGACTTTTTTTCCTCCATCTCTCGGGGTGACATGGCATGTGTCTGGGCCACAGAGAAGTCATGAATAAATGGAACAGATGTAATATGTGTGGTGCAGGAGGGCAGCCTCGGAACAAATGGTAACCAGATTTCCCAACAAGATTTGTAATATGTAGACGGGTTGACAGGTAGGCCTTCCTTCATTTCATCACTTGCGGATGATGACAATAGTCATGACTCATGCTAATGGGGAACTGATGCAGAATACACAAACGCTCACAAAGCTGAACTTTTTTTTTTTTGGTAAAACTAAACTTCTCCCACTTGAAATTTCTTTAACTCTTCCACTTTTCTCTCTGTTCTGGTCATTACCTCGACCTCTGTGCTTCCATCTCCCGGCATCCTCACCTCCTCACCCGTCACCCACAATCTAATGATGACTGACACCCACGTCCGCCGTGGGTGAGACTGAAATGTGCACACCTCCTCCTTCTTCTGCACTTTCTGCTCTCCACAGTTCTGTCCGCCGGGCCAGTATTGATCTGACACCTCCGTTTCTTTCTTCTCAGTGTAGCCTCGGGCTGAGCTACAACGGCTACACTCGCTGCCTCCGCACTTTGTGTCACTTCAGTCATTTCAGATCCTACAACTTTTTCATTGAGTGGAATAAGCAGTTTTCTTTCTTCTGAGAATCAATTAAGAGTACAAAAATACTAATCTTGTTTAGGTGTTACCATATAATAGGAATGTGCAGAGATCCCAGTATTTGTATCTGTATTTGTTGAGGCAGCAAAAATTATTTGTATCTGTATTTGTATTCAAGTAAAAGTGGAAAGAGGCTTAAAAATCCTGTTTTTGTTTTTATGACACTTTTAATTTTAGAAAATTAAAGTGTTACAATAAGTGTTCATGAATAAACTACCTTATGAAGGAGGTCCCCACATGTAATACACCCATATCACAGAGACAGCACACCGTGTAACGTGTAAGGAAGAACTTCAAAGGTGATTCTTGCTTTGCACTTTTCATTTATTGCCTATTTTTTACAACCTAACTTTGTGGAAAGGAGAAGAGGAACAACAGGTTATGGAGAGTCCCTAAGGAGTAGCTCAGCTTTATCTCTGGGGAACAAATAATTTTTTCAACATTTGTATGAAACAAATATTCGTGTAAAACCCACTATTTGTGCTTTGCTGAATAATGTATTTGTATTCGGGCACACCCCTACCATATAAACAATATTTCATTCTGGAAATTATGTTTGAAAAAGTAGGGGTCATCTTACATTTGAGACTGGACAACTACACAGTGGTGAAAGAAGTATTCAGATCCTTTACTCAAGTAAAAGTACCATTACACATACTGTCTTGGAAAGATTGACACGTGTAGCAACCGTAACTAAGGGTCAATTAGCAATTTTCATTTCTGAATCTGTAAGATAAACTGATAAGCATTCACACGGAGCCAGAACGCTGATATACATTTGTTGCATAAACACATGTGAGTGAGCGGAGAGACAGCAGCCAGCAGGGCTCTGTGATGGCAGCGGGGTCACCGAGAACCTCTAATCAGTCTCACCTTTTTGGCGACAGAGGAGCCGGCGCACAATAAAGCTGTCTTTATGAATGCGGCGTTGCAGCTCTTCAGCCTGCTCGCTGTGCTCTTTGAAAGCCACGAGAAATGCCAGCTTGTACCCTTCACTCAAAAGCCGAGGTAATTAAATGTAAATTGTCAACATTCGCTGTGTCTCTCACAATTTTCCTTTTGCACACATACATCACAACCGTAAGGAACACTGCTTGTGTGACATTTGCGCTGTTAAAAGGAGGATTTTTACACTTAGAGCAGATTGTCATAAAAAATAAAAATCCAGCAGAGACACAACTAAAAGTTACTTTCAGCTCTGCGTGAAAGCTTCCTCAGCTATATGATAGTTGATGAACCAATCTGAAGACAAAGAGGGAAGGTGGGAATGAGGAGGGAACGGTTATATTGTGCTACCTTTTCATTGACACGTAGAAGACTGATCACTGTGATGAAAGTATAACTCAAATGAGGGAGCACTGGGAGAGAAATAGATTGTAAAGATGAGGAGGATAAAGGCAGAGAGGGCTGCAGGAAGATAAAAGGAAGATTGAATCTATTCCTCAGTGATTTTCTTCGCTATATGCCTCCGCTAGCTGGGTCAGCAGTCTCGGTAATGAATAGATATTTCTGATCATTTTTCATGTTGCTTTCTTTCTTCATGCATTTGCACATTTCACACACACAGGAAGAATATTAGCCTATTATGTTGGCTCCGCCATGAGGGCACTGAGGTGTTGTGGTTGGGTAATTGTTCTACATTTGGCCTTAAATTGTCCTCTGTGTTATAATGCGGAATGTCGATTGGTCTCTCTAACTCCTCCCGTGATGAAGAGTTGGGCTGGGGAAGAAGTATCTCTCTAATCTGTAATAATATAGTTTATTGATATACCACCAAAGTTACAGTGCTTTATATGGCCAGGATTAAAATATTTCAGGATTGTAGTGAAGCAACTAAAATCAGAAAATTTAAAACAATAAAATGGAAAATTGAATTAAAGGACCTCGCGTCTAGCAGTGAGGTTGCAGATTGCAACCAACTGAACGACCACCTTCCAAGCATGCAGGAGAACCTACAGCTGCCATGAAACTCACGAAAAACATGAAAGGTCCTCTCTAGAGCCAGTGTTTGGTTTGTCTGTTCTGGGCTACTGTAGAAACATGGCGGTGCAACATGGCGGGCTTCGCAGAAGAGGACCCGCTCCATCTGTAGATATAAAGGCTCATTCTAAGGTAACGAAAACACAACAATTCTCATTGTCAGGTGATTATACACTAATTAAAACATACTTAATCTGAATATTTTATTCCATTTCTGCCAAGTCTGTTCTGCTAGATCAATCAGTCAATCAATTTTTATTTATATAGCGCCAAATCACAACAAAAAGTCATCTCAGGGCACTTTTCACATAGAGCAGGTCGAGACCGTACTCTTTAATATACAAAAACCGAACAATTCCCCCCGTGAGCAAACGCTTGACGACAGCGGTAAGGAGGCTCTTGGTGGGCGGCCATCTGCCTTGACTGGTTGGGTTGAAAGAGAGAAAGAAAGAGGGGGGAGGGAGAGGAGGGGGTGGGGGACAGAATGATAACAATCATAACAATAAAAATAACAGCAGCAATAGCCAGGGAAGGACGCCAACAGGACCGCGAAGGCTCAGCCTGCAACCCAGGGTTTCCTACGAGATGAGAAAGCACAAAAAACTCCAGGGAGGAAGCAAAATTAGTGACATGCATTGCCACTAAATTCTACACACTGCACCTTTAAATGCCTAACAATAAGATATAAGATTAAAACTATAATAAAACAGGTAAGACATGTTGGATGTAGCTGATTTAGCATTAAAATGAGTATATAAACAGTAAATAAATGGTTTATAACACACTATAATGTAGCTGTGAGCTGATATAAGTGTGTATTAATGTACTTTGACTTTATGGCTCTAAGAAATTGTGCAGCCATCAAGACTAATGGAAAAATCAGTGAAAAGTGATGTGAATCTAGCTGCACCAACAAGCAACATTTCAGTCTTGTGTGCATTCAAACGTGTGCACACACACCTGCTTCACAGGTCTTGAATATAGTTCTTGCAGGCTTATAACTGAATCCACAAACTTGCAAAAACAGAGTTTGCAGGCAGACACTGAAATGTTCAGCCTGCAAGTATGTATATGCACAGAATTTACAGATACAAAACCCTGTTTTCAAGCAAATCTTTTTGAATTATATAATAATCCATAAAAATATGACTTACACAGCACCTGCATCTTTCCATAAACCCCCAAATGACAAATGGGAAAGGTGAAGACGCATGTTCGAGGCAGATATTAAATGGAATGAAGCAGATTTTCCAGCAGAGAGGACGTTCCTCCCGTGTGCAGGTCGAACAGATAGAGCCAGTTATGTCCGCAATTCAATTTTAATGTAGCCTCCGATTCTTGTGAATGGAGTGAGGAAATCACTGGGCCAATTCTAATGCATCTTATGTATTAATAAATGAGAATGAAGCGCCGGCTGTCTGAAGTATCTAAATAAATAATAAACAAGCAGGATTGTCAGTTTAATACTCACAGTGTCACAGTCTGAGAGCATCACTGATTTATTACATCATAGATGTAATATAAATTATTACACAGATCGCTGCATGCTGCACAAAATCAAAAAACACGCAGCACTGAAATCAGAAACACAATGTGAATAAAACCATCATCCCTCTGTCTAGTTTGCAGGTTACAGCTGTATAGTCTTTTAAAGATGAGTTAATATTTGAGTAGGACAAGAACCTTTGTGTTTTTTTACCTGATGATGGTGGTTTATGAAAATATTACACTTCATCCTGGAGGGGGACATTAAAGTTTCATCCGATTGTTGTTTATACATTTCACTCTAAAACAAATGTTAATCTCATGGTGGCGAAGTCAGCAAAGTGTTTAAAGATTAATCGTCTGAGGATCATAGATGTTTGTACAGAGTTTCAGAGGAATCCGTCCAATAGTTGGTGAGATATTTCAGTCTGAACCAAAATAATGGACCACAGGAACTATTACAGGAACTAAGACGTAGGGGTGTGTCCGAATACAAATACATTATTCGGTAGAAGCACAAATAGTGGGTTTTATACGAATATTTGTTTCATACAAATATTTAAAAAAATTATTTGTTCCCCAGAGATAAAGCTGAGCTACTCCTTAGGGACTCTCCATAACCTGTTGTTCTCCTTCTCCTTTCCACAAAGTTAGGTTGTAAAAAATAGGTAATAAATGAAAAATGCAAAGCAATAATCACCTTTGAAGTTCTTCCCTACATGTTACACGGTGTGCTGTCCCTGTGTTATGGGTGTATAACATGTGGGGACCTCCATCATAAAACAAAAACAGGATTTTTAAGCCTCTTTCTGCTTTTATTCGAATACAAATACAGATACAAATAATTTTTGCTGCCTCAACAACTACAGATACAAATACAAATACTGGGATCTCTGCACATCCCTACTAAGACGTCCCTCATCAACACGTTCCTTTTTGCATTTGAAGTCACAGTGAAACAGAATTTAATTTCAATCATGTGACATATTTCCGAGCAAAACGGAAAACATGTGGGCGGGGTTTAGTGATGAAAGAGATCAAAAAACAAGTCCTACAGGTGTGATTGGTTTGCTCAAAAGTGGGCGTGACTTTGTGATAACGGAGATGGTGGCGCTAACGTCGCATCTGCTCTGTTTAAAATTCACTTTGTGTTCTGTTTGTGTTCTCCATTAAATTGTAATGTTTCATTTTCTTCTCCAGTATCGTGTCTCAGATGATCACAATGACAGAAATCAGGAGTTTTGATGATTGAAAGTCATTCCTGCTGGTTTAATGAGGACTGTGGAGGTCGGACAGAAGCTACGATGATGTTAGTTTTTCACCCCCTTTTTCACACACGCGTTTTAAGACTGAAGAACTTCCACATTCACACAGACGACCTTCATCTGTCCACCGTGATTGACACAAACATTTCCCACAACATGTCTCGACCTCCGCTGCTTCAATTCTGACCAGTCTTTTATAAAAATCTGTCTGTCACAAAATACCCGACTTTACGGAGGTGAAATATTAAATTGCTGTGGCAGCGGAGGTGCACACACACACACACACAAACACACACATAAGCAAACATAGCCTGAGGAGTGAATTTGAAGCATGTGCATAACTTAAATATTATATATACAGACCAGCTGAGTCTTTTAGTGCAAACAATGTAGATATAAAACCAACTAATAATCAACACTTGATATATCCTTCTTTTATACTGTATAACTAAATTAAAACCTCCCATTTATATACAACATACTCTCTCTCTCTCATATATATATGGACAATTTTATTTTGTTTTTATTGCAAGTTTCTATTGTCTACCCTTTCATGTCTGAGCTGTCAGTGTGTAATGTGTTGGTCGTGCCTCATATTGATGAACCTACAGATATTGTAAGCCACTCTGCAGCTCCTCTCGGCTTTATGGAGCTTTATAGTGAGTTTCAGCTCATTGTTTATCTGTCCAGCTGCAACTTTATTGTTCTGGTTCACTCTCAGAGCTCTCATAGCCTCATTTTTTGGGCCGCAGCAGGCAGCTGTTTTCAGAGAAAAAAGCTCTAAAAAGCCACTGTAGACTACCTGCTCAGCACAAAATCTGATGTAAAAATGGGTCTGAAAGAGAACAGCAGTATCTACCTGTAGCTGACATTTGATGAGCTTTTATGGGGTCTCGTTCTACTGATGTTTTTATTTTTTTTTTCAGTTGTCATATTGGTTCCCAAACAGGCTGATATGTTGGTGTTAGCATGTTTCCATCTGTCAGATTAGAAAAAACTCAGAGATCCACTTTAAAATACAAGGATCATACAATGTCACTCCGGACGGGATTTAAATGACAGAAGAAGCAGTAAATTTACTGAAAAACAGTCACTCATTGCAGCTGTAACTATTACTTGATGGGTGGCCATTCATTGTTTGACCTGTTCATTTATGATGGTTGGATGTTCATTAATTGCAAGGTGTGTTTATTATTTGATTGTTGGAGTTTACATTTATTTGCTGTGAATATTCATTATTTGTTGTGGTAATTTGTTACTTGAAGAGTTTTAATCATCAGATGTGATGACTCATTGCTATAATCTGCAGTGGTGGAAGAAGTACTCAGATCCTTTATTTAAGTAAAAGTACCAATACAACAATGTAAAAATACTCCATTACAAGTAAAAGTCCTGCATGAAAGATCCTACTACAGTAAAAGTACATAAGTATTATGAGCTTGATGTAGTTAAAGTATTGCAGTAAAAGTACATAAGTATTATGAGCTTGATGTAGTTAAAGTATTGCAGTAAAAGTACATAAGTATTATGAGCTTGATGTAGTTAAAGTATTGCAGTAAAAGTACATAAGTATTATGAGCTTGATGTAGTTAAAGTATTGCAGTAAAAGTAGTGGTTTGGTCCCTCTGACTGATATATTATTATATATGACATCATTAGATTATTAATAGTGAAGCATCAGTGTTAGAGCAGCATGTTACTGTTGTAGCTGCTGGAGGTGGAGCTAGTTTACACTACTTTATATACAGTTAGCTAGTTTGGTCCAGTGGTTCCCAAGCTAGGGGTCGGGCTCCTCCAAAGGGTCAGCAGATAAATCTGAGGGGTGGTGAGATGATTAATGGGAGAGGAAAGAAGAAAAAACAAAGTTCTGATACACAAATCTGTTTTCAGTTTTTGGACTTTTTCTCTAATCTTTGATTTTTGCTGAAATATTGGATCATTTGAACATTTATTGAAATGAAAGCATGTGAGAAGTTTAGAGGGAAAAATCACTATTTGGTGGAGCTGTTAACAACTCATAGACATGTGAAATGTGACCCCGACTACACACTGCTTTTTGTAAGACGTCAAAAGCCAAAAAGGTTGGAAACCACTGGTTTCATCTTTAACAATGTGTTGTATTTTAAAAGCTTGTTATATTATCCATTGTGTCAAATCTTCATCTGAAAAGTAACTAAAGCTGTCAAATAAATGTAGTGGAGTAGAAAGTACAATATTTCCCTCTGAAATGTAGTGGAGTGGAAGTATCATGTAACATCACATGGAAACACTCAAGTAAAGTACAAATACCTTAAAATTGTACTTAAGTACAGTACCTGAGTAAATGTACTTAGTTACTTTCCACTAGTGGTAATCTGACATATAAAAGCCTCCGTACTGTATGTATCTTCACTATAACCAATGTTAACAGTATTTTCTCCTGCTGGAACATTAAGTGAAATATTGTGTGATGTGAAGGCAAGGACAATAAAAGCAGGCAAATGGAAGTGGTGAAGGAACATTTTTCCTGGTTAGAAGCACTCAGACTTCACCAACAGAAGAAACATCCAGCATGAATTGTTTCCTTTGACCTGTTATTGCTGCCTCTTTTTTTCATTCCAGGAAGAGTCCAAAGTGCAGCTGGCAAATTATGAGAGTGTGGGAGAGAAAGAGTTGACTTTTTGTAGGGAAGTGTGGTGAATGTGTGTGTAAATTTAATACCACGGCTGCTGCAGTATATATTCGTTCATCTACCATTCAGTAAACTCTGTGCGAGGAGGCATTTCAGTTCCTTACAACGCTCCGTTTCAGCTGAAATGCTTCCCCACATACAGTCCACATTATAAGCAAACAGTGAGTGGGTTTGAGGTGGTGGGAGTCGCATTTTTCCCTGTTGGCTACAACTGATGCACCTTTAAATGAGACATATCATGCTTTATGTGATTTTCTGTTATTTTTATGCTGTTATGATCGTTGGTGGAATGTAAAGCACATTTACTCAAGTACTGTACTTAAAGAGGACCTATTATGCTCATTTCAGCTGTAAATTTTTATTTTTGGACTCCACTACAGTATCTCAGCATGACTCACAGTTTAAAAACCCCCCCCTGGCCCCTTATGCAGCAACTCAATATACACAGTTTCTCTTACACTCCGTTTTAGCTCCTGTCTCTTTAAGGCCTGCCTCCCGATGAGCCCGCTCTGTTCTGATTGGTCAGCTTTACATATCAGAATTGTGTAACTTTACCGTCAATGCAAACCAAACATTTCCTGCTTTACTGCTTCAAGTTAATGAATAACTAACGGGAGACTTTTATTGTGAAGAATTTACAGGAAGGAAAAACGTGTTCCTCACTGACTTAGCGGAGCTTTGTTAGCGGCGCTAAAACAACAACATATGGAGCTATTTGGAGCTCCTTGTTCAGCGGATCAATTAGAAATAACACAGGGAGGAAGAGTACAAGCAGAAACAGCCACAGTGATGATGATGTTTGATGAAGAGCTGCAGACAACCAGCACACCTCCAACAGGTAAACTACTTATTTTACTTTGCTGTGCTGTGTAATGGATTCGTGGCTTGGCGTAACTACTCTCGGAGCGGAGCAGCGAACTCTCTGACTCCGTCATGAACTGACGTCAGCTTGGGCTGAAAGTAGAAAAAACCGTTGGAAACTTAACGTTCAGAGCAGTCTGAGGATCACTGCTACATACGTTTACCTCGTTATTTTACACGTCGGCCACTTTTAACATGAACATCCAATATTGTGACATTATATATGTGAAAATAAGGAAAAGCATAATACGTCCCCTTTAAGTACAGCTTTAAGGTACTTGTACTTTACTTGAGTATTTCCATGTGATGCTACTTTATACTTCCACTTCACTACATTTCAGAGGGAAATATTGTACTTTCTACTCCACTACATTTATTTGACAGCTTTAGTTACTTTTCAGATGAAGATTTTCCATAAAATAACACGATAAGTTTATGAATTACACTACATTATTAAATATTAAACCAGTAGTTCCCAAACGATTTGTATTGTGTGCTCTTTTATAAAATCAGTGTGTGGCTGTAGATCTTGTTTCAGATGTCTATGAATTGTTGGCAGTTCCACCAAAGAGACATTTCCACTCTCAATGACTCACATAGTTTCATTTTTTTTAACTGTCAAGGAACAAGGAGTACAATTCTCCAATATTTCCCAAACAAGTAAAGATTAAAGAAGTCCAGAGACTGAAAACAGATTTGTGTTTTTCCTTCTTTCTTCTCTCATTAATCATCTCACAACCCTTTTAATACTTTTAAGTCAATTTTGCTGATAACACCTCTGTAATTTTACTTGAGTAGGATTTTAAATGCAGGACTTTTATACTTGTAATGGAGTATTTTTACATTGAAGTATTTCTACTTTTACTTAAGTAAAGGATCTGAGTACTTCTTCCATGACTGGTTATGATGTCGGATGTTAAACTTGTGGTGAACGTATGTAAAAATGTGAGACAAAATCCAGGGCTTCAACCCGCTCTGCACCATGGATGTCTTATATGAACTGTATACTTTACTCAAACACAGGCACACAAGCAGTTTTATCAGACGAATAGCGCTGCTAACGAAGCTCCACTAAAATGGCGGATAAACACATTTCATTTCTTATAAATTCTTCACAGTGAAAGTCATTTTATAGTCATTTAATTTTTAGTCTTTTAATTTGAAGAAATCAGGACATGTTGGGTTTTCATCAGCAGTAACTTCACACAACTCTGATATAGATATCTAAAAGTATAAACAGGAACGCAGAGAGAGACTAAACTTCAAACCACAGAGATTCTGTTAAAAACTACAAAAGTACTGAGAGCTGAACACAGAGAGGTTAAAGATGTCACACAATAAGCAGGTAAACAGAGACGTCCTGCTTTATTGCTGTCCGCTCTCACACTTTGAATCGGATTTCGGCTCCAACAAGTACGGATGTATTTGAAAAGTTTATATTTTGAGTAAAGAACAAGAACAAGAAATAAAATCAGACCACTATAGTTTGCTTACGCTGCCTCCAGAGCCTTCTCCCAGAGACTGAAGAAGCTTCCTGAAGCTGGCCAATCAGAACAGAGTGGGATTTAAGGGAGGGGAATCCAAAACAGCCTGTTTTAGAGAAAGGCTGAACTGAGGGGCTGCATAAAGGGCCAGTATAAGACAAACAAGGAGATTTTTGAACTGTGAATCATGCAAAGCTACTCTAGTGGAGTCCAAAAATAAAAATATAGAGCTGAAATTGAGCATAATAGGTCCCCTTTAAGAGCCAGCGTGACTCCAGGTGCACTATAGCAACATTATGATGCCTGTGGTGCACTGCATGCGTTGAATGGAAACAATCAGGAGTGACAGTGAAAGTTGCACAATGGAAATCCACAATGAGGAGGAATTAATAGCCCCCACATAAGGTCCCACAGGGGGAGAAGCTTACAATGTAGGAGTCCTCTTGAGGTGGGTGTGGGCAGCGCTCTAATGGTGGTGTATTAAATATCGCGCCAATCTTCCCGGTGAGTGAATCATTGTCTGATGGCGCCTGTCGTTTAAGAAACTGCAGAAGATTTGTGAGTGTCTGATTCCTGGACACAAAAGAAAGTGGAGAAAAAAAAGATGAATAAAGATAGCCTAGATTATACATAATTCATACATCAATTAAGATAAACGAACATCTGACAGGCAAGTCTATTCAAATATGCAGAAATCAAGAGAATGAAAAGTGTTCTTGAAACTCCCACCAGCAGGTTTTAAAAGGATAAACATTTTTTTTTCTTGCATAAATTCACACATTCAGTAGGGTAAGTGTGAGAAGTGTTCCTTTCTTTAGACTGAAATGGTCGATTCTGTGTGCTTTCATGTTTTAATTTAAATTTCAAATTTACCAAGCATGATGCCAGAAGTCTATTCACAGCCCTGACTCAGATGCTGAAGTGTGACCATGGTATTACGTTGTGAAGTGGACAACCCTCATACCTTCCACCCACTGTGCCTCCTTACAGCGTAACTGCTGCTCTCAGCGTGTTCTGTCACCTTCACTCCTTTGATTTGATTTACAAGAACACAGGACACATGCATTGGTATAACGACAATGATCATACACTGATAAGAAAGCTGATTCTACAAAACTCCTGATTACAGCCAATGTAAACATCTTTGAAATTCTCACTCCAAAGCAGGACCATTTTAGGAGAATCAGGAGGCTGACTAGGGCGCCACCAGCTGGAGGACTGCCAAAGACAAGGAAGAAATGTTTTGAAATTTTCAGACTCCCATTCTACTTTTAAAAGTCAGTTTCTGCCTTCCAATACACTCATTATATTGTAAACAAAACAAAACAAACAAACAAACAAAAAACGTTTGTGTACTCTTCTCCATTAAGCCCAGAATATACTCCCAAGTGGAGACACTTACAGCTGTGGACATCACTGACACGTAGTTGTTCTGTCTATATTACTTCCTGGGGTCTACTTGGAGGACGAGTTCCAAGACAAATTGGAGGTACATGGATGTCCGCACACAGCCTACACGTACACCCTCTGATGTCGAAATTTATGCCACGTGGACCCTAGTGGACCTTTGTATAATTGCAGATGCGGAAAGTACAACACCGGCTTTACTGTCTATATGGTGTGTGGGCTCTGTAACTTTTTTCATATCAGAGTAAGGAGAATTTTAACCTTTAAACTCCCCAGACTAACTAAGTCTGGCAATTTTCTATATTTATAGTCTTGTCAACAAATCTCATGTTTGGATCCAAACCAACAATGAACTGATCTACTAACAAGTATTGTGTGTGTATCCAAAGCCTGATATATCTTATTCCTCTGTGCCGTAGACCTCCGTTGTTGTTCAAAAACTATTAAAAACACGTCAGTTAGCCACACCGCTGTACTGGGTGACATGTTCCTCCACCATGAAGAGTTTGGTCACGTTAATTTGTTCAAAATGGCTCAAAAAACTAAAAACAGCATCACATTTTCGGTCTCAGGAGAGTAGTTCTGTGTAAGGCAGATGCTACTGAGCATGTGCAGGAACACAGTTCTGTTTACAGCTTCACTAGCTTGTTGTGCTACATATCACAAACTCTGGCCTTTGTACTGACTTATTTACAATGTACAATGTAAGATAAGATCAGTGATGGAAGACCCTTAAGTAGAAGTACCAATACAGCAGTGTAAAAATACTCTATTACAAGTAAAAGTGCTGCATGAAAAATCCTATTTAGGTAAATAAGTATTATGAGCTTGATGTAGTTAAAGTATTGCAGTAAAAGTAGTGGTTTGGTCCCTCTGACTGATATATTATTATATATGACATTATTAGATTAGTAATAGTGAAGCATCAGTGTTAGAGCAGCATGTTACTGTTGTAGTTGCAGGAGGTGGAGCTAGTTTCAACTACAAATCTGATTTCTCAATTGTTTCTTGGTGCCCTGAGAAAGTTCCTGCGATGGAGCCAAGCAGCATCTACCACGTCTTGAGGCTGAAGTACCTTAAAGTTCCACCGACGGCCGCTCGATGCTCCAACTGACTCCCATTCAAAACGCTTCAACTTCTCTCTAGAAATACTGAATGTCAATCATTGTTTTCAACGAGTCATTATGGTCTCAATCTCTAAATTCAGGACCTCTAATAAGTGTGTTCATGGTCATTTTGGGAATTTTTTGCTCTAAGATTTGAAGACTTACAGTAGCTTTGGTGTCTGCTGCGTGGGTATTGATCGACAGCTGTGATTGACAGTTGGCTCACCTGCTGCTCTCCCTGGCATCGGAACTAGTTAGTAGTTGGACTATTGTCGCAATATTTCACTAAGTTTAATGTTACTTGATAACTGTACCTACCTAGCTTTGGTCTGAGGTCGTGGGGCGTGTTTCCAGAGCATGAAAGGCAACTCTAAGTAGAAAACTGGCTCCAACGAAACCAGTGGATGACGTCACGCGTTGCTACGTCCATCTTTATATACAGACTGTTGATGGAAATGTCCAAAAAAGATTTGGAGTTATCAGGACTCGTAATTGTTGAAGCAGCTTGATTGATTTGGTGCAGTCTAAATATTTACTTAAAAATCTGATAATTTAGGTTTCTAAGGGCAAACAACATGTATGTCAAAGCATATAAGTTGCTATATTGGTAACTACAGTCTGTGCAGTATAACATTTGTTGAATGAAATGGCATTTGTACATCAGTTTTTCAGTGACATAATTTTTCAGAATATGCAGGACACATCAGAGGGAATGTTTCTATGAATCCCTCTGTTGCATACATTTCATCACACAGTCTGCCTGTTGTACCATCCTATTAAATCTATACTGCACCACCTACCTTTTATCCTCTTATTTCAGGTTCAATTTTCAGTCATTTTTCACAGCTGACTCCCCCATGTTTCACCTCTCTTTTCCCTTCCTCCGACTGGTTCGCCTCCTCCTCTCCAGCTAATGGAACGGGGTGGCTGCTAATGTTTTTACTTTGTGATTTATTATTATTTTTTTTATTTTTTATTTTTTTTACAGAGAAGCTTCACAGGGAGGGGAAAAAAAGAAGATTTCAGTAGTCAAAAGACATACATACTGGTGTATGAAAGGTGTGTGTGATGCATATCGATTAATTAAGTCACATGAATGAATTTGTTTACATGTGTTTCATCTTTATCGGTGGCTCTGAACAGAAATTAATTGGTAATTCTGTTGCTTTCTCCTTCATGATAGATCTCAGTGTGGTTAACCGCTTTCATTTCCGTCCTGATGCTGTCTGACCTTAATGGATGACTTTTATGTGCTCTGTACAGTAATTTGAAATTAATGGCTATCATCAGTTCATGGTTTTCAAGCTTGCTTTTAGTTTGCCAGTCTGTGTGTGTGTGTGTGTGTGTGTATGTGTGTGTATGTGTGTGTGTGTGTGTGTGTGTATTTCAAAGTTATTATTCTGTATTTGCGGTATTTCTGTACAAATGGAGGGCTATTTATCTCCCTGTTGTTCATGAGGCTTCTTTGTATTCGACATGTGTATATATGAAGCTGTGGTAGGTATTATATGTCCCACTGCATCTGATGAATATCATTTCTATTTAAATTGTTATAATGAACCTAATAACATGCTTATTATCTTTAAAATGCTTTTTTTTCTTCTGAATTCTGCTCATATATCCCAAAATAACAACCTGTTTACATTCATACACGACTAAATTACAACAGCAAATATGTTTTGTTAGAAAATGTTAATTAACATATCTAGAAAATTACAAGTCCCCATCAACCTATCTTGCAGTACAATATCCACTGTTAGAAACTACATCAATTTTATATTTTTATGGCTATATTTACACATGAATGCATCGTTATTGGGAAAACAATTTAGTTTATAAATGAATGTAATTTCCAGGAGACCGAGTTGAAAATAAACACTTTTCCCTAACATGTGGGGAATATATATACATATACAGATGGGTGACAAAGGAAAATACTGATAAAATGAACGTCCTCCCAAGAAAAACTGACTGTTATCAGCCTGTTGAGTAGGTGTTATCATCACACATCTGTCCCAAATATATGGGCTAGTAGGACTAAACCTACTAGTGGGTTCACCAGGCTGTTACCACCTATTTATTTCAGCAAGCCAATGTTGGTGGAGCCCAGTAGGCGCAGATGGCCTGTTATCAGGTATATGCAAACAAACAAAATGTCTGACATTCCTTTTATTTTCAGTGGAAAATGCAATATTTTAAGATAGTTTCAGCATTTTTTGATAACATTTATAGCGAGAAATGTGCATTTTATTTTCATAATCTTTGTTCAGTGAATGTATATTATGTGTTAGTTTGTAAGCTATTACAAAGATTGTTGCAGGCTTTCTTTTGTTGCTATGATGGTTGCTATGGCTATTGCTGAAACCACATAGTTACAAGGAGGAATAATTAGAGCTGATGGCCTTAACATTAACCTATCATAACTGTTGAGTTATCAAGGACACTTTTGTGTTTTTGTGTTGTTAAAGATATCATCAAAAGAAAACTTTAACATGGCTACAGTGAGGAAAATACTTCCTTGGCGATGGGTCCTCCGGTCAGCCAATCACAAAGCTTCAAATTCTGGATTTCAAATTCAGTTCATCCCTGGGGCGACACTCTGAAATCTACGTTTTTTTGAAAGAACATCATCAGTTACATAAAGCAACACAAATAACAGATCAGATAACTACACAACACAAAGACAACGATTTAAACAACATGCAATCACGTGGTTTCAGCATCCATAGCAACCACCATAGCAACGACAGAAAGCCTGAAAGAATCTCTGTAATAACTGACGAACTAAACATCATATACATTCACTGAACAAAGATTATGAAAATAAAACGCATATTTCTCACTAGAAATGTTATCAAAACACATTTCAATGCTTAAACTATCTTAAAATATTGCATTTTCCACTGAGAATAAAAGGAATGTCAGACATTTTGTTTGTTTTTACAGAGAAACTTGACAGTCACATGACAGCATACGCCTGAAAACAGGCCGCCTACGCCTACTTGGCTCCACCAACATTGGCTCACTGAAATAATTGGGTGATAACAGCATCTTGAACCTACTAGTAGGTTTAGTAGGCCCCTACTAGCCCATATATTTGGGACAGATGTGTGATGATAACACCTACTCAATAGGCTGATAACAGGAGAGAAAGAGACAGGAGCTAAAACTGTCGGTATCAGACAGAGGCTGAACTGAGAGGCTGCATAAAGGACCAGTATGAGATGAATAAGATGCTTTTAAGTGTAAGTCATGCAAAGATATTCCAGTAGAGCCCCAGAATATAAATATATAGCTGTAAATGTGCAGAGTATGTGTCCTCTTTAAGAAAAGAAAATGTTGTCTTAAGCCCCATTTGGATGAGATTTACATCCCAGGGGGAGTTGGGGAATAAAATTCTCTCGGTGCGTTTACTTTTATTAAAGTAATTTGGGAGATATTCCCACAGAGCCCCAGAATATAAACAGACCTTGAAATGTGCAGAATATGCCCTCCTTAATTGGAGGACTTTTATAAAGCCAGATTTATCCACTTGTACCTTCATGTAGGGCCACTATTAAAGTCATCAGTCAATCTGCAGGTTATTTTCTTGATTAATAAATTGAAAAGTGTCTATCACAATATGCTGAAGGGCAAGTTGACATCTTAAAATGTCTTATTTTGTCAAAAATTATCAATTAACTACATTGTAAGACCAAGAAAAGCAGCAAATTCTCATATTTAACAACCTGGAACCATCAAATGTTCGGCAGTTTTGCTTAAAAAATGACTCAAGCGATTATTCGATTATCAACTAATCGATTAACTGACTAATCGTTGCAGCTCTACCTTCATGGTTTCTGGATCTTGTTGCAGGACTTGTTCAGTAGATCCCAGAGGCTTGATGCAGATACTTTACAGTTGCTTGAGCAGGTTTCTCCCGGATGTGACATGCACCACTGTGGGTCTCAGCGCTCAGCCTCCAGTGATTCAGGGTTTAGGGAATCCTAATGATCACTATCAGCTCTGCATTAAATGGTCTAAACGGTTCAAAATGCCGCCAGGGAGGCACACGGAGTTCACCGCTAAATATTTCCCATTAACTCTCCTGCTGTAGGAGCGATATAAAACACAGATCACATATTCAATCCCCAGGTAACTGCAGCTGAATCATTAATGCTGAAGTGCAGGGAGTTTGAGTTGAGGGTCTGACAAGTCCCACCAGTGTGACTGCAGTCACTGAACCCTCTGAATACTGCATGTCCACATTCTCATTTATTTAGGGAGGTCACTATATTAGGTCTCTATTTATCTCTCTCCTTTTCCATTTGTGTCCCACACACAAAGACTAATTTACAGCTAGAGAGGAGAAGCACTCGCTGACATCGCAGACAGACAGATGTTCAGTAGTTGAACTTTCCACCGTGCAGGAAACTTTTATGAAACACTTTCTGGGTATTAATATTTTAAATCACTCATCTACTGCTTTCATTAACCTCATCTCATAAAAGAGCCGAAGCAAGATGTAATATGACAAGAAGACAATGAAAGTAGTCTGTGTCGTGTCGGAGGAAGGTGGAATAAAAATCTGCTGTTCAGATATTACAGCCTAATAAAAAAGCTGTTATATGTTCATTGTTACTGTTTAATTACATCTGGTGTTTATTATTTAATTTCCTTTCTTTTTTAAAGACTGACAACTTTTATTCAGTCTGGCAGCTGATAATTTATTTTATTTCTTGTTATTTATGTGAGGATGATGCTTGTGATAGAGACATAGTGAGCTGGGATTTTGTGAGCTTGTGTGTTGATGTGAAAAATATGATCCTTTAATCAATTATTATCTTTATTTGGCACACAGTGTTCAGAGTTTGTCCATTTGTTCATCCATCTTTGGCTAAAATATCATCAACAAATCTTTTTCATCATAGTTTTCATCTCTGGTTTAGACACACCAGCCAGATCCCACATGAGGTTTACTAAATGGTTTCCTGTGCTTTCAGCTGTCACACAGAACTAACAGCGTACCAGCTGTTCAGTTCAAACAAGTCCAGTAGTTCAGCAGTGAAACGATGTTATCTGGTTGTTTTTTAGAGGTCAAAGTATTACTCAGTGGCCCCGTATGTAGCTCTGGCTTAATAGCTTCTATCCGTCTCCTCGTACCGTACTTGGACTGAAGGTGTACAGACGAGGATGAAAAATGAGCTGCAGGAGCTTCTTCCATTGTTTGGAGAATGAGATTCACTTTGGCTCCAGTCTGCCTCAACACAACAGCAGGCCGTGAGATAAGTTTAAAATATCAGTTTTGCAGTTGTGGTATGTGCCAGAGACAGAAACTGTCATTGTGTCAACATACAGTTTCATAAATTATATGTTAATGTTCACACAAAACCAAATAGTTACCAGTAATTATCTGCTTTGGCCTCTATGTCTATGATCAAACCGCTCTCCTATCAGTAACTGTCTACTATTTCAAATGAAATAACACTTATTAACACTATATTGCATTTAAAGGGTAAGGCTGGTGATTTATTATTGTCAACAAATCTCTTGTTTGCAAACCAACAATGAATGGATCTACCAACTGTTCTATTGTTTACAGGTACAATAAAAACCTGATATGAAGGACAGACATCAAGCACACGACCGCGAGCATTACGGCACTCAAGCAACAACTTTATTGTTCCGAACACAATACATCATTGGGACCCATCACCGTTCTAGATAAGAGTCCTTTTCCCCGCCGAGATGCATGAATAACCACATTGAAAACTGAAATGAAAAGCTCTTTTCTTCTCCTCAACATACTGTAACAGAATATCAGTTCGGAGATTCAAGTATTATCAAAACAGATGATATCACTATCATTAAGAACACTTATTGCTTTTTTTCCCTTTCACTTACTAGCTTATCTGTGAAACCACTGGTATCTAACACTAATATGAAGCATTTTTCCAACATGTGCTTCTGTAAACACATCACCATAATCAAATTTTTGCAAGTATGAACTTCTCAACCCTTTTTCTTTGTGTGTGTGTGTGTGTGTGTGTGTGTGTGTGTGTGTGTGTGTGAAAGGGATGGGTTAGACTGTCCAAACCCTTCATCTGAGTGTAGGGAATTATTCTGTCCCATTGTTCACTCAATGTCAGTGTTCACCTCACATAGTTCTCTCAGTAAGCTGGAGTCCTTGTGACTCTGGCAGGATAACGTCTGTCACACACCGGAGTTTGTTGACAAAGGTCGGCGAGAGGTGGAATCAGTTTCTTCCCAGGGTGCCTCTGGGCGTCTCGATGACGTAGGATCTCGGTGTGTCTGCTGGAGACACCACTGCATGCATGTATTTGACCCACACATAATACCATGTCTTTTTTAGGTTCTGCATGTCTACACATGCTGGGCTGGGCTGGGATAAAATGACAGGAACAGTTGTTCTGATCTTCTTCCCCATGAGTAGCTCAGTGGGACTGTGTCCATTTGCCAGAGGAGCAGCGTGGAGGGCCATGAGGGCAAGATAAAGATCTCTGGACTTCTTTAGGAGACTTTTGATTGTCCTTACAGCCCGCTCCTCCTCCCCACTGCTCTGTGGGAAGCGAAGACTGGATGTCACATGGCTGAAGCTCCATTCCTGTGCAAACTTTCGGAAGGACTCGGATGCAAATTGTGGTCCGTTGTGCGAGCGCACCACTTCTGGTGTCCCATGACATGGCAAAGATAGACTTGAAGTGCTGGATCACTGCTTCTGATGTTGTGGATGTTAGTTTAGCTACTTCGAAGTATCTTGAGAGGAAATAGGTCTGAAATAGGTCTGCTTCTACAGTCGACCATGGCCTTGACGAGAACTCAGTAGGCAGCATCGTTTCTCTGAGGTTCTCTCACCGGAGCATTTGTCACAACTCTCTATCATTTTGTCAGCTCTCTGCTGAGGCCTGGCCACCACACTGACTATTTAGCTCTCTCCCTGCACTTGATTATACCGAGATGACCCCTCATGCAGCTTGGTCAGCATGTCTGCTCTGAGTGATGCTGGGATTACTATTCTGCTGCCAATAAGTAAGACATTTTGAACTGTTAGCTCACCTGAGAATGGCAGATACGTCTGGAACACTCTTGCAATCGAACACTTGTCTAGCCATCCTTCTACACAGTACTTCTTCAGCTGCCGTAGTATGTCATTGTTGTCGTGGTGTGTCTGGATTTCTCTGAGCCTCTTCTCTGTAGCTGGCAGACTTGCTATGACAGAGTCAGCATACAGGTTGATTTCTTCCTCTTGTAGCCCCGTCTATTGCTTTGGACAGCACATCCACAGTTGCAATATCTTTGCCGGCCACATGAGATATGGTGAAGGAGAAGGTCATTAGTTGCATGTGGAGATGTTGTATGCACGGTGGGAGTTTATCTAGGTTCCTTGAGCCCAGCAGAGGAACCAGAGGTTTGTTGTCTGTCTCAATATGAAAACTTTTCCCAATGAGGAACTCTGCAAACCTCTCACAGGCCCATGTGGAGGCCAGTGCCTCCTCCTCGATCTGGACGTATCGCTGTTCAGTGCTACTGAGAGATCTTGAAGCACACGCCACTGGTTTCCACTCTGGGTTGTCTTGCCACTGGAGGAGAACAGCGCCCATCCCATATGACGACGAATCAGCAGAGACCAGCGTTTCAACATTTGGATCATACAGCGCTAGTGTAGTGTTCTTTCTTCTTATTGCTGCTGTGGTAACCCCCAGGTCTTCATGTGTGACCCCCTCAGCAGATCGACTGGACGTGTTTTTTCAGCTAAGTGAGGCAGGAATTTCCGTAGGTAGGTTGTCAGGGACTGCGCTGACCCCCGATGCCTGGATGATCTTCCCCAGGAACCTTATCCTGCTCTTCAAGAACTTGCACTTGTTGTCAAGCATCACTCCCGCCTCCTGTAGTCATGACAGCGCTCTCTTCAGCCTCTCTTCCTGCTCCCTCTGTGTGGCTCCCCACATGAGCACGTTGTCCATCTGACACAGAACTCCTTCCAGGAACTCCTGGATCTACCGCATGCATTTCTTAAAGTGTTCTGGTGCTGAGTTTCCGAAGCACAGACAGTCATAGCAGTATCACATCAATGGAGTGATGAAAGTGTTTAGCAGACGCCTTGGTGAACGGAATCTGCCAAATCCGGCAGATGTCGGCATCTAGCTTTGAAAACACTTTGGCTCCGGCAAGCTGTCCCAGGGTGTTTTCCACTGAAGGGAGTGGATGCTTATCTTTCTTGGGCACCACCACCATGCTGTGGGCTCCTCCACCTTTGTGATAACCCCTTGCTGCTCCATGTGGTTCAGCTTGTCTTTAATCTTTGGTAGAAAGGGAGCAAGAGGTGCCTGAGCGTCAAGAGGGAAAAAGGCTTTGCCCCCAGCTTCAGTACAATGTTGCACTCACCCTCGATCTTGCTTAATAGAACAGAAAAGCTTCGGGAACTCCTGTTTTACAGTCTCTTTGGAGTCCCAGCTGACGTCATCCAGCCTGGTGACCAACTGGAGTGCTTTGGCAGCCAGCCGGCTTAGCAGTAGCGTGCTCAGCCCCTCCACGACATGCTGTAGATCTCTGCTTTCGTGCTTTTGTTTCTCTTGCTGAGAGTGGCTGTGAACTTGTCTTTTACTTTCAGAAGTGTTCTTCCTGGCCCCTGCAGAATCTTTGTTGGCCTCTGCAGTATGCTGAACTGGCCCCGGGTTTACAGCAACAACAAGCTAATGCTAATGTTAATGACTTGTGGGTTATAGTCAAAACTACTGATCATAAAATCACTTTAAATAGAGAAATTCTTAAGCTTGAAGTCATTTAATTTCTGTGAAATTGGACAGAGAAACATTTCTTCTAAAATTTGACACTAATTAAATCATTAATAACAGTTCATGATAAATCTAAAAGAAAACACACAAGAAAATGTATGATATAATGTACAATTAAGGAGAAATTTTAACAAAAATGTAATATATAATCATCAATATATTGTTTAGAGTCAGTTTCTTCTTTATAGATGTGTTTTTGCAGTGTTATAGAGGTCATCATCACCTCTCTTCCCAGATGTGATGCTCATCTTGCTTTAATCTTGTTCATCTCTTCCAAGTGAGATTGATGTCGTGGGAAAAGCCGATCGATATCCATGTTCCCCCGGGGAGAGAGATTAATGTGGGACCAGGAGCCGCTTGAAAGGCAGTTAAGTAGAACACTTCCCCCCAAGGAGATCATTCACATCTTAATTAGCCGCTAATGGGACAGAAAGTGACATAATGTGTGAGTATGTTCAAATACAGTACGTGTGTGTTTCTGTCATATCAGCATTTAATAAGATGGAAAACCCCAGAGTGAACTTTCAGGAGGGCCGGAAAGACTCTCCCGTCTCTGAGAATCATTAATTAATGAAGCTTCTTCACATCTTACAGTTAAATGATGATAATATTAGTATTTGCACTCTGTGTTTTCTGCCTTTAACTACAGCATATCTTGCAGGTCTTGGCCATGTGAATGCTTAGTTTGCAAAGTTCATATTTTACTGATCAATAATCACCCTGGTTGTCTATCACTGTATGTTTCATTTTAATTTAATGTTTATTTGTTTAGGGACAAGTATATAGCATGAATTTATGCCACATACCACAGCATTTATAGCCTAAGCTAGTTTGCAATACCCTAACCCTAACCCTCTAGATGGGCCTTTAAGATACATAAAACTCAACAGTAAAATAAATATGAAACTGCACAAGACTCAGCAATACATATACATACATTTATGCACAAATCACAACAATACTTATACTCAACAACAAAGTGCATACAAAGCAGCACACAAACACAAACAACTCACAAACATACTGTAAAAGTTTCATAAAACAACAAGCAGCGGATCACTCATGACTACATGTCCGATCCCTCGTTATAACTGTTTCAGTTTGAGTTTAAAATGTTCCCGGTCAGGATATGTTTTGAGTTCTGTTGGTAAAAAGTTGCATATTTTGATCCCCTGAACAAGAAAAAGCCGTCTGTCTGAGTGAGGATTTACTAAAGGGCTCCTTACACTTCCTAGTAGACGCGCTTCATGTTACTTATCTCATCATTTTTTCAGTTACTCAGTAAGGCAGGGAGGCGAGCCCCGAGCAGGCTCTCACTTCTGGTGTCAAGCACCCGCCGGGCGTGAACTGCTCCGGGCACAGTAGCAGGTGGGGAGTTTGATTGGGGCGGTACACTTATCAAACGGTAACGCAGGTGTCCTAAGGCGAGCTCAGGGAAGACAGAAACCTTCCGTGGAGCAGAAGAGCAAAAGCTTGCTTGATCATGATTTTCAGTATGAATACAGACGGTGAAAGCGGAGCCTCAGGGTCCTTCTGATTTTTGGGGTTTTAAGCAGGAGGTGTCAGAAAAGTTACCACAGGAATAACTGGCTTGTGGCAGCCGAGTGTTCATTATTCATCATTGTGAAGCAGAATTCACCAAGCGTTGTATTGTTTATCCACTAATAGGGAACGCTCGCTGGGTTTAGACCGTCACGAGACAGGTTAGTTTTACCCTACTGATGATGTGCTGTTTCAGTAGTGTATGTGTTTGGCTGAGGAGCCAATGGTGCAAAGCTACCATCTGTGGGATTATAACTGAACACCTCTTAGTCAGAAGTAAGGGGCGGCTGTGGCTCAGGAGGTAGAGTGGGTCGTCCACTAATCAGAAGATCAGTGGTGCGATCCCCAGCTCCTCCAGTCTGCATGTTGAAGTGTCCTTGGGCAAAATACTGAACCCCAAATTGCTCCTGAAGGCTGTGCCATTGGGATGTGAGTGTGTGTTTGTGTGTGAATGAGTATTAGATTAGATCTCCTGATGAGCAGGTTGGCACCTTGCATGGCAGCCTCTGCCATCAGTGTGTGAATGGTTGGGAGACTAGAAAGGCGCTATACAAATACAGACTGAGCCAGAAACCCCGAGAGGTACCATCAGGTCACTGACTACCTGAGCCTGGTTATTTAGGCATTTATAGATGAGTTGAAGGTTAGCAAATTTAATGAAATGATCAAAACTGGCAGTGGGGTCTTATTGGTTTCCTGTCCAGAATTTTAATTACTCAATTATAAATCATCATAAGAGGCTTGATTGTTGTAAATGATGCTTGTGACCAAAAGTAACACAATAACTTAAATGTGAAAAGATGATGGAGTGTATAAAACTATTTTCAGCATGATATGTTAAAAAGTCTGTAATGAGTCTAAATGTGTGTAAGTTTGCTTCTGCAACCTTGCTCACCATTTTAACATGCTCCTCAAGTTTTAGGAGGGAATCCAACATCACACTGAGAATAGTTTAGAGTCTTGGAAGAGAAGCAAACTGCCACAGTTTTCTTAATGTTGACTGTGAGACATGAGTTTTCAAACCATGCTGCAATGGACTGTAAAATGCTGTGATAACTGGGTAAAGACTGACAAAACACTTTTACCAGATACATACAGTATATGACCGTACGGTAAGTTCTGGTAAGTCATTTATATATAGACTGAAGAGAAGTGGGCCAAGGACAGAATCCTGTTTTCCTGTTTTAGTCTTTAAAAATGATGATCTCTCATTATTTTTAATGACACACTGTTCACGGTTAGAAAGGTAGGACTTGAACCATTATAGAGTTTTATCAGCAAAATTAAATTTGGAAAGTTTATAAATGAGAATATGGATCAACGTGTCAAATGTCTTTTTAAGATCCAGAAAAACCGCTTCACCTCTATGAAATGAGGATTTAAGCTGCCCTATAAAAAAGCAATTAGCAGTCTCTGTGGAATAAGTAGGCTGGAAGCCAAACTGTAATGGATGGAGATAATTGTTTTTTATTCCAGGTGCTTCATGCTGTGCTACACTTTTTTTTCAAAACCTTTGAAAACACACATAGTGTACCAATTGGCCTATAGTTATATGACAGATCAGCTGCTATTGATTTAAACATTGATGCACTGTCTCCTCTTTTATGAACCCAAATCAGCTCACGGAGGCCAGTTTGAGAGCACCACCCCCACCTATTCAGCTTAGAGACACAGTGAAATAAAAAATACATTTTCCTAGTTATAATCCTGTGATAATTATTCAGTTATCTCTCGTTATATGCCAAAATACAACCTCCTCTGTCCTTAGAACCTCGGATAATAAGGAAAAATTCTCTAAAAAGTCCTTGTGAGAGTGGAGCGGTGAGGTAGAAAAAGCCGTCCCAAATGAAGCATTCAGTGCAGTTTGAAGCCCTGGTTTTTGACTTGCAGGCAGCATTTCTACATACAGTACTGTGCAAAAGTTTTACACACTAAAAGTAAAGTGAGAATTCTTACAAAAATATTGCTATAAATTGTTTAAATTTATCAATTAACTTCATACAAAGTTGTGTAAACAGCAGAAACTTAAATGAAATCAATATTTGTTGTGAGCAGCTTCTCCTCGGTTCACTTTAACACAGTTTTTCATGGTAACTTGCAGGTAGGTTGTTGTAACCATCCTGGAGAAAGAATCTTCTTCTGTGGATTTATTATTTAAGGCCGTCTCAGGTGCTTCTTCATGTAATCCCAGATTGCCTCCATGATGTTGAGATCAGGGCTTTGTGGGGGCCAAACTATACCATCTGTTGCAGGACTCATCATCCTTCTTGTTGCTGAAAATAGTTCTTTATGACTCTAGCTGTATGCTTGGGGTCACCGATCAGACACCTCCCTGATGGTATTGCATAATGGATAAGAATCTAAACATCTAGAGTGGCTTAAAACTTTTGCACAGTGCTGTAGGTTCACCTCAAGTTTCACATTCCATCATAACAGTATATAGATAACAGAAAATCACAGAAAGCATGATATGCCCCCCCTTAAAAGACCTTTAAAAACATAAATATTGAATAAACAATGATATTAAATCATTTTTCAAAAACCTACCGTCCTTATCTAAACATATGAAGCGAGCCACATGTCATACTATTGAGAAAAGCTCTGTTCCAAGTCTGGATTTTTAGTTATTTAAAAGGACTATAAATGTCAATGGGATTTTGAATGTGGTTTTCTTATTTCTGCATCACAAGTGGGGATGTTGTAGATAACAACAGCAACAGCAGATTGTTTCAGTACTGATTCACCAGACCTGTTAAAAGTTACACAACTCTTTTAACATCATATGTAAATTGTAAAATCAGGCCACTATTTTTACATCCTGGTGCTGATTCTGCTCTAAATCCACCTGCTGCCCGTAGACACGAAAAAGAGCCTCCACGTACATTTGTGAAGTGGCCCACTCAGAATATATACAGTACTCCACGGTATTGTCAGGAATGTGAGTCATATGCTTACACAACATGGAGTCCTACAGGATCGTTAATGTGTGAATGTGGATGAAAAGGGGGACCGTCTTCCTGTCTTTGTGAGTGTGTCATTGTTGTTGCTCTCTCTGGTAGTTGCCGGGGCAAAGCAGCAGAAACGCTCCGACTGAACAGATCGGGCTACAGAGAGAGAGAGTGGGAGGACACGCTATTGTTTGCTAGTTTGTCAGACTGCGTGAGTCATGTTAACGGTTAAAAAGAGAGAGCTTTGTTTATTTTCCTGCACCGAGGCGATGTTTATGAAGGTGATTAACACCGATCAATGCTCTGGGGAGAGTATGAATGGCATCACACATCTGTTTAAGCAGCTGGCCTTCTCGACATGACTGAGAAAACACACGGCGGGCAACTGCAGGAGGATGAAAAAGGTCTGTTGGAGATGAACTGCGCCTTTGCTGGAAAATGGATGGGATCAGACGGCGGCAGCGCGGGGAAGAGACACAGAGCTGCAGTCAAGTCGGATACAATTCAGAATCAGGATCAGAGTCAGTTTTATTGGCTATGTTTTCATAGCCAATAAAACTCCCCCCCTCCCCCCAAATCCCTCATCCACATCTCTGGGAAATCCATATCCATAACGGACTCTTTCAAATTTCTTAGCACATTCATCAGTAACATACGCAAATGGAAGACCAACACAGACCACATCACCAAAAAAGCCCACCAGAGACTGTTTTTCCTCCCACAGCTCAAGAAATTCAAACGATCCCTCCTTCTTCAGTTTCTACACTGCCATCATTGAAAGCATCCTCACCTCATCTATAACGGTCTGCTACGGAAGCCTGGACAGTCACTAACTGCAGTGTATAGTTAAAAAAGCATCCAAGATCATTGGCAAACCCCTCCCATCAGTTGAATCACTATATATCAAAACACACTATCAAAAAGGCAAATAAAATAATCTCTGACCCCTCTCACCCTGTTCACCACTTGTTCCAACTGATGCCCCACAGGAGGTGCTATAGATCCCTGTCCATCAAAACATCCCGCTTCAAACACAGCTTCTTCCACACTGCCATAAGGACCCTGAACACCTCGCAATAATCTTTGCTATAATCCCTACCTGATGCACCTGCACTTTAAATGTCATTCCAATGTAATATAGTGTCTGTAGATATTGTTGTATAAATCTGCGTCTATGTCTGTGTTAAGCTGTCATCTGTTCTATGTCTGACACGTCTGTTATGAGCTTCCTTATATGCTGTACCAAAAGCAAATTCCACCGACCTCGGTCGTGTGGTCATTAAACGATTGATTGATTTCTAGTGGCTGTAAATATGCAACATTGTTCAGAAGATGCACAAAGACAACAAGCCGAACAAAGCAGGCAGGAGTTGAATGATTGGAGAAGAGGATAGAAAAATGTGGCCCTCTCATCCCAAACTGTTAACCATCAAATGATTCATTTTAAGTTCATCCATAGATTTTATATGACTCCGAGGAAACACTTCCAGTTCCAGCTCTGACTCACACCAGTTTGCCCACTATGTTAATAATAATGAAGTGGGAACCTATCTATATACAATGTATTTTGGTCCAAAAGATGGACATGTGCTGTCTAATGAACCAGAACTTGTATTCCTAGTTTACCTAATGTTTTACTTCCAAGTGATGATTCAGTAATTAACGCTACCAAATCTCAGAGAAGACGTCTGCTTTTAGGTCTGACAGCTGCTAAAAAGTTGTTAGCATTAAGTTGGAAGCCTCCCCGTGAACTTCAGATATCCCAGTGGAGTTTCTCATTATTAGACATCATCTCTGGAACTCTAGATAACACAAACCAAAGGTGCGAAGGGAAACGTTATTGACACCTTATCAAAAGCTCTGGAGAAAGTTAAATAAAGGGGAAATAATATCTGTGACTGTATATGAATGTTCATACCATCAAGATATGGTCTATATTGTTTTTCTGTTGGCACTTATATCTGATGTTTCTTTTTTTTTTCTTTTTGCCAAACAAAGATAATTAAACATAAACATATGACTATTATGTACAAGCAAGAGAGTGAAAACAAGAGATACAACAACAACAAACAATGTTTATATACAGGTTGAAAGTGCAAAAAATGCTGAAATAAATACTGAATGGGTAAAAAAGTGATGTTACTTTATATACATACAGTAGGTGGTTATGTACAGTATAGAATGATATGCATATGTTATATTGCACATTTTGTACTTTAAAGTAAAATAATATAATTTGGAGGTACAGCAGGTATTATAGTGTTGCAGGGTTATTGCACAGCAGCAGCAGAATATTCAGGAAGTCACAGAAATATTTACATCCTGTTAGATGTGATCCCGATTTAATGAAATATCAACATATTCAAGCTTGTAGCTACTACTGTTTTTGTAACATATATCGTATGTATACTGAATGTCTTTGTGTACATATCAAATCTTTTAATATTGTATAAACTGTATTTTGTAATGTGCAAACAAATAAAGGAGAACACCAGTCAATACTAAAAATACTGTACAACAGCCAAGACTGCCACAGGGTTTAGCAGGAATGGACCCAAATGCAGAGTTCAGAGAAATCTTCTTTTAATAATGCAAAGGTCAGGACGGCACAGGGTGAAACAGAACACTGAACAGAACAAATCATCCAACAAGGACTGAACAGAAAACCAGGACATAAAAAGTAACTGAACTGACGAGGAGATGAGATGCAGCGGGTGGGGAGATGGATGGAGAACTCAGGAGAGGAGAGTGAACAGACAAGGGAGCCGATTGGCCGGGAAAACACAGGGAGCAGGGCAGGTGAGAGGAGGAGAAACCAGAAAACCAAAAACACAATACTCCAAACCACAACCCAGCACAAACCAAACTATCCCAGAACTGCACAAACTTAAGCACACAACACTATAAACTAACTAATAATGCAGTCCTCTAAACCACAACCCAAATCATAACAAGCAAAACCATATGACCAGAACACAGAAAACCCCAAAAAACACAAAAAGTCCAGAAAAATAAACAAGTCCAGGCAGGATGTGACAAAGACAGGATTAAAGTGGCACAGAAGACCATTCTACACATATTATACATATTCAATTATCATCCAGTAGAGATACAACAGTAACGTACTGCCTATTTAGACTTGAAAATGATGCTCCAGGATGCAAATAATATACGCTTTGGCCTGCTTTACCCATCCAGACTGCAGGTGACACTGGATGGGAAAAACAAAACTATAAAACTCCTGAAGAGGCGCATCAACAGCTGGTAAAACGTGTCCCTTCAGCTTTTGGTTAATTACAATATGGACTCCAGGTCAGTGAATTGATTTGATCTATAATGTAAAGTTTATAATTTAGTGTTAATTTTTTTCTCTCTTTTTCTGCGTTACAACCGCTGGACAAATATGGACTATCTTTATTGTAGTATTAATAGTTAATTAATCTTAACGGGTAAATATTGAAATTAGAATTGATGTGAGATCTGTCACTGCTAAGAAGGACACTCAAACTCTTGGATCATGGACAAGGGAGGGAGAATGGGTCCCTATATTATGTGCTGCTTATTCCATTATGGTGATATTTTACGTGACCTGTCTGTGTTATTTTTATGTTGTATCATGGTAACGTCAGAGGAACACAGTAAACTGATTGATATGAGTTTGGGAATCACTTGTAAAATGAATTATGTGAAAGATGAGACTGCCTATATTGTTCTAGAATACACCTCTTGGTGCTACTTGGACACATCATCAGTGATGAACCCGAGGTCATAGGGTGTTTCGGGTCTTAGATCATCAGCCCCCGACTTGTGTCCAAGTGGCCCACTACTCCAAGGATCCCCCCTCCGGATCCACAGCCATCTTGAGTCTTTCTCCGGAGCCTCTATGATGTTCTTGATGGCTCTTTTGCACAGCTGGCCTTTTACTCCAAGGAGTTTGAGGGTTCGGTGTAAACCCCGGCACCCCACCTCAAATGGTTCACCGCAGGCTTTCCAGCCTTTGCTCCTGCACTCCGTCACCAGCTCAGCGTATTTGGTCCTCTTGCGCTCATTAGCCTCCTTAATCCGGTCTTCCCATGGGACAGTAAGCTCTACCAGAACCGGTAGAGCCTGCCTATATTAAGATTATATCAATCTTATAAATTATGTATATGGAATGTCAATGGAATATCAAACAGTTTAAATGTTATGAAATTGTTTCACATCTGAAATCCCTGGTATGTGACATAGCTATGATACAAGAAACTCATGTGACATGAATCTTAAAAATTGCTGCAAAGCACTTTGTGACTGGTCTCTGTGAAAGGTGCTATATAAATAAACTTTGCTTGCTTGCTTAAAAATTAAAAACAGAGGTGGGTGGGCCAAGTTTTTTTCTGCCTACAGTAAGATGTCAGTATTTTGATTGTTAAAACTACCTCATTCAAACCACTGGAAGTAACTCTGACAAGGAAGGTAGATACTAGGGATGTGCAGAAATGTGCCCAGTATTTGTATTTGTATCTGTATTTGTTTAGGCAGCAAAATCATTTGTATTTGTATTTGAATAAAAGTGGAAAGAGGCTTAAAAATCTTGTTTTTGTTTTTATTACGCTTACAATTTTAGAAAATTAAGGATGAAATTTAAAGTGATGTCCAAATTAAGAAATATGCGTCATGTAGCAGGAGGATGTGACTCCTCTCATTGAGACCTGCTGATAGATGCAACAGCGGAGCAGAGGAGAGATACTGAGATAGCGACTATAACTGACCTGCTCGCTGGTATTTGATATGTTTTGTTTTTTTCTTCCCAAAAACAAATAATTTTAAAAATATTTGTATGAAACAAATTTTTGTAAAAACCCCACTATTTGTGCTTTGCCAGATAACGTATTTGTATTCGGGCACACTCCTAGTAGATACATAATAGTATCAGGACTTCTTTAGATGTTGACAAGCACCATTTTTTTATCACATAGTCCTAACACTGGGAAAGCTACATTTCTGACAACATTGAGTTTTCAATTATCAAGGTTCTCAGACATCCCAATATTACTTGGTGGAGATTTTAATGTAGCATCTCAGCCTCGTGTTGACTGGTCCAAGCAGCCTTTGCCAACTGACGGCACGCTTGCAGTAGCTTTTGATGAATTTCAGACAACAACATGTACAACAGATATTTGGAGATGTATTAATAAGGATGCACAAGAATATACATTTTATTCAAAGGTCCATTACTCACATACTAGGATTGACTATTTGTTATTATCTTGCCAGATGGTTAAAATGTGGTTAATTCTGAAATTCATAATATAAACTTAGCACAAAAAGAAAGGAAAATTTGTGTTTGGTAGATTATTTCTTTGTTGTAACAATGCTTCTTGGCAATAAATCTGTTGGAACCGTTGGAAAGCCTGTTTATTTATTAGGCTGGTGACCAGCATGAGGAGGAGGTGTTGTGGCTGTGTATAGTTCTTCCACACACTACGGAGGCTCCTGTTTGTTAAATGAATAAATTCTTAAATTGCCAATATGTCTTGTTTCTTCAAACTTCAAACTTCAATCATCCAATCCACCAAACACCAAACAAGAGTCAATGGCAGAATAAGCTGTTTGGCATTGGCAAAGTAGATTTGGCAAATTTTTCATGGGTGCAACCCACATACTCAGCTCTGCTGCTCATCCTTCAAATACATGTTCCTTACAAATGTGGCACCATTCAAAAGGAAAATAAACAGGCTTTCCAACGGTATAAGATGTATTGCCAAGAAGCATTGTTACAACAAAGAAATAATCTACCAAACACAAATTTCCGTACTTTTTGTGCTAAGTTTAGTTATATCAGATCATGCATGTTATTGCTGGATGCTGAAAAAGCATTCGACAGGATCGAATGGCCATATTTATTTCATACTTTAGGAAAATATGGCCTTGGACCTGTATGTATGCAGTGGATTAGGCCACTTTATTACAAACTACCTGCCTTTGTTAAAACAAATGTAAATGTGTCTTCATCCTTTGAACTAACTAGATCAGCAAGACAAGGATGTCCAGTCTCACCAATGACTAAAATCCTTCTTCCAGCTAAAAGATATAGTTAAAAGCGACCTAAATTTATCATGAAAATGTGGCTTAAAACTGAATAAAAGTCAATTTATAACCGATGTATTATCTTGTATGTGTGTAAGTTACTCTTTTGGTAGACACCATTGTAGCGGACAAACACAGTGCCGCCGTATGTATCTTGTGTTTACTCTTACAAGAGTGTTTACTCTTTGGTAGAGGAGGTATGACGCCATTGACATGCGACCAAATGAAACGGTCCGTTACTTTGATTAAATTACAGATTTCTCTGGGTTTGAAAATTGTTGGAGACATTTGGGATAATGTAAGCACACAACTCAACAACATATATAACATAGGTCTAGTTGTTTTTAGACATTTTAATGTGGAATAATTACATATTATACATTTAAAATAAATTTGTATGCAGATGATATATTATCAATTCTTTCAAATCCAGCAATCTCGGTGCCACACTTGTTTAAGCTCATATCTTTCAGGATATAAAGTAAATTGGAGGAGTGAAGCGACTCAACTGCTCGACTTTTCAAGCAGACTTTTTCTACCATAACTGAGATAGTTTGGCAGAAAGAGGGACTGAAATATCTTGGTATTAATATAATTTCCCCAATTGAGAAGATATTTGAGATAAATGGTCCTAAATTGATTAAACCTATTAGATCTTACCAGATGGGGATCACTTCTGCTATGTGGGGCAGAGTAGAGATAATTAAAATGAATGTTTTCCCCAGACTGTCTTTTATGATATCTACCATCTTCCACTTAAATTACCTGAATATTGGTTTAAAGAAATTACAAAGCTTTTTATAATGTTTCTGGGGGGCAATAAAAAAAAGAATCGGTCTTAATAAACTGACAAGGCAAAGAAATAAAGGGGGATTAGAGATATCAGAAATATATACATAGTATTTGGCGTTTAATGGTAAATAGCTCACCAACAGTGTGAGGCCAGCAGTTTGACTGAAAATTGTTGGTGAGAGTAAAAATCAAGTATCCCTTTCTTGTTTGTGGTATTATACAAAGGTCAATACAAACATTAAGAACCCAGTTATTAGTTTTTCATGTGAAACAGCAAAGATAATCCAAAAGAAATGTGTAATCAATGGATTTGTTTTGCCTTCATGTCGATTATGGCAGAACCCATTACTCACTGCTGCAGGGAAGATGCTTATTAATAAGGAGTTTAAAAGTAATGTTGCCCAGACATGTGTTTGTTCAGAGTTAAAGTGGATGGAATGAAATCTGCAGTAACACAATGCCTAATAACATTGGCTTTCCATTCTGTGAAAAGGATCATTCTTATGAATTGGAAAGTAAGAAAATCAAATTTTTGTTTGAATCACTGGTTAAAGGACTTTATAGATAATGATGGAACGTGCTGCCTCAACCCTGCAGGGGTTTTATGGAGGCAGCGGCGTAGATGGACCTTTGACACTTATAACAGACTATATAAATAAGAAATATTGAAGTTAAGAAGAGTTCTGATTGTTCAAGATATAAAGCCAGTACAATGAAATAGGAACCTGATGCTTGTATGTAGGATGGAGAAGTCCTGTCAAGAAGGAAGGATTGGTGATGTAATGATTTCCTAAGCAAGTCTATTATAATTATTTGTTTTTGCTTGTGTACTGTCCTTGTGTTGTGTATTTGTGTTGTTTGTAATTGGTCTTTTTTTTTCTTTTGTGGTTAAAAATGTAAAATGCAAAAAAAAATCAATCTAAAGTTTCAGTTATTCAGTTCTTAATGCTTACAAAAATTAAATAATTAATTCATGTTCATATTGTAAGTTATCTGTAATTGGTTACTGAATGTTTTCTGTCTCTTTGGCTAAGAAAAGTTGTCATCGACCTCACATCTGGATTCTTAGTACAGGATCAGACTCCTTACACGAACACGCAAATATGAACACATTACACTAGTTCTTAAATCTCCTCACTGGCTCCCAGTACAGCACAAAACCAGCTTCAAAATTCTGCTGATAGTCTAAAAAGCACTTAATGGTTTGGCTCACCAGTGGGGGTGTAACCGAATATAAATATGTTATTCGGCAAAGCACAAATAGTGGGGTTTTTTACAAATATTTATTTAGTACAAATATTTTAAAAATTATTTATTTTCGGCAAGAAAAAAAAAGTTAAATACCAGCACACAGGTCAGTTACATTGCTATTCCAGTGTCTCTCCTCTGCTCCGCTGTTACGTCTATCAGCAGGTCTCAACGAGGGGAGTCACATCCACCTGCTACATGACGCACATTTCCTTATTTAGACATCACTCCTGGAGTTGGGGGTGTTCCCCAGAGATAAAGCTGAACTACTGACACATGCAAAGTGCTCCCAAGTGACTCTCCATAACCTGTTGTTCCCCTTCTCCTTTCCACAAAGTTAGGTTGTAAAAAATAGGCAATAAATCAAAAGTGCAAAGCAAGAATCACCTTTGAAGTTCTTCTCTACACGTTACACAGTGTGCTGTCTCTGTGTTATGGGTGTATAAATAGGTAGAGGTCTGTCTGCAAAGAGACGATGAGTAAAGTTTTAGCGCAGTAGTCAGCGCAGTCGTCTATGATCTGGGAGACTCCAGTTCGAGACCCGGTGTGGGGACCTCCTTCATAAGGTAGTTTATTCATGAACACTTCAAAAACTTTCTAAAATTAAAAGTGCAAGAAAAACAAAAACGGGATTTTTAAGCCTCTTTCCACTTTTATACAAATTCAAATACCAATACAAATAATTTTGCTGCTTCAACAAATACAGATACAAATACAAATACTGGGATCTCTGCACATCCCTGCTCCTCAGTATATTACTGACCTTCTCACTGACCACAGTCCAACCAGACCCCTCAGGTCAACTGGTAGCTGTCGTCTAACTGTACCCAGAATAAGATCCAGGTCTTCAGAGAGAGTTTTTAATTACTTTGGTGCTGCTCTCTGGAACAAACTACCAGATGAGATCAGTCACTACGTTTAACGTTTAAAAGAAAACTTAAAACCTTTCAGTTTTCTCCAGTTTATTCCAGGCCAGTTTCTCACCTGAGTGAGGCTGGACAACTATTTTTCAACTGACTTTCAACTCATTTTTATGATATATTTCTGTGTTTTAAAACTTTACTATCAAACGATTTGATCATGTTGATCAATTGCTTTTTATGCTGATGTTATGCACCTTGAACTGCCATTGTGTATGAAAGGTGCTAAACAAATAAAATTTTCCCATCATGCCCTGAGGTTTTGCAGTCAGCGGAGCACAGCTGCGGCGCCCGGCCACCTTGATCTCATGAGGTTATCATCGCAAACGTGTGCATTACGTCAGAGCAAGTCGGGATCAAGTCAGACACAAATCTAACTGACGTGCATCTGCGCAGGCCTGGCTCATCTCGAATGAGCCTATAGTTTTATGCCACTTAAAAAAAAAACTGATTTGTAGTAATGATAAGAGCTTGGCGCCAGGTCTCCCCACACTGCCAATATATATCAAACTCTGTGTGTGTGTGTGTGTGTGTGTGTGTGTGTGTGTGTGTGTCCATTTGGATGAGTTATTTGAATTAATCTGAATCCTTCCAGTTTCCAGCTTTTATTATGTGCTCCAGATATCCTGTGAGCACTGAAATCTGATTAAACCGGACCAAAAGGTTAATTGAGGGTGACATCATAGCTTGTTAGAGCGGCAGAAAGAGGTAATAAGATTGTCAACTGATATTTTACACCAGGACTTAATCCTTGATTGTACCTCCTTATCCCGGAGTCTTCACCGTGAGCAGCTGTGGCTCTCTGAAAGACAATACTGATTGCTTCCTTCAGCGATGATCCGTACAGACTAAAGTCAAGTGTGCAAGAGGAACCTCGTCTCCTAAGGATCACATTTACATTCTGCTGCTGTCACTTCTATAATTTTCAACAACAAATATATTTTGGAGGAAGCATAATGACACCAAGATTACAGTTTTTTACCAATAAAATGAGAACAACCTGATCATTAAAGTCTCCCTCCACTCAAAATTGTGTTTTTCTTCTTCTTGTTCCTTCAGTTGGATTTTTGTTCTTCTTCTCTGTGCAGAATTGTAACTATGTATTTCTGATGATTCGAATAGAGTGAGACACACAAAGAAGCATAAGTTTGAACACGGCTTTATTTCCTGTTGCATGCAAATACAATGAACAACAAGCCGACTTGAGCTGGGATCTTTTATACCTCGCCACCTCTTCAACATATGTTTCCCATTATCAGTGTATGATGAGTTATGATACGGACCTGTCAACCTGTCAGACATCTTGGCGTCGTTCCTATCAAGCTACTGAATTTATAGGTAAGGGCCCCACACTAGATGTTGTTCCAGTTTGTCTTTATGACACATGAACACGGTGCCTCAACTAAAGGTTTTTTACATTCCTGAAGATGCATGTAACACAAAGAAAACATCTAATATCAAGAAGGATGTATGTGCAGAGTTTGTTTTCACGTTCATCTGCAGAAGGAGGAAAGTTTCTCTGAGTTCACCTTAAATCTCAGTTTAACACGTGAACCTACAAGCAGGATTTGTGACATCACAACCAGTTTGAAGCCAATCGTGGTCCAGTATGCAACTTATACAAGTGTGATGTGGAAACTTGAAACACTGAGAATGAGCTTTACAGTGAAGGAGGAAACATCTGGCAGCATCCAGCAGGAAAACTTTAGAAACCAACAATATTTAGAGATTCACAGATTCTGCATTTTTAATGAGGGAGAAGGAGGAGATGCTGTTTTAAGAATTTTAAAAAAGGTTAACATTTAAATTTTAAATTGGTCTCAAATCATTACTCAAAGCAGAATATTTCTTATGTCTTAAATATTTTAAGGGGATCTTTAAGTCTGTGTAAAGCAATAACAAATACTTGTTCTGAGTTTGTCACACCACAAAAGAAGTGTGTGATTAACCACCAGCCAAATGTGAATAATTAAAAAAGTCGCTAAGTATATAGAATTAGGTTTAAAAATAAGCAGTATTCTCTGCTCTGAAATACTGGGGGAGTGTCTGCTGAAAGTTAACAACGCTCATACCAAACTCCCATACAAAAAAATATACAATTTAAAATAGTCTTGTTTGTAGGTGTAAAGGAAGCAACATAAATCATATTTTAAAAAATAAAGTAATATTAGGCGCCACTGTTTAATTCAGTATGTTTTGTAGGTAAATGTGGACTTGATTCAGTAAAAATGTAACTTAAATGACAAGCGAACATCATCGATCATCGGTATGTTAAATTGTCATTTTTTTCAATGGAGTTTGGTGTACTTAACGTTACTCACTCCTCTGCTGGAAAGTCCTTGACGGCTTTATTGTGGCCATCACCTTTCGAGCAAAAGCCTCTCATGCCATTGCTTTTTGGTGAAGTGCTGCCCGGTAAAAGCTCTCCCTCTGGCCAGCGTCGGCTAGCTCTACATCATGGATCCATCATTCCACGTCCGCCTGAAAAATCCTGAACACAAAAATGGTGAAAAACAGTTTAACGCTCTTACTCCACAACTTTTCTAACATGTATAATGTGTTTAAGAAGAAATCTCTGATTTTCCTTACACAGACTTAAATAAAAAATCATCAATAACATTTAATTTGTCTTCCTCAAGAAAGTCCTCTAAATTAAATTGCAAATACAAGCAGATATGTGGTTTGACCATGTGAGCATTTTCTAATCTGGCGTCTCTATTATCAGTAATCTGCAGGACGACATCATCTGTCTGTGCTTTCCTAAACCGTCACACATCACTGTTAAACAATAATGTTTTATGATACGACAACGTTGAGCGCCTGTCCCTTGTCAAGGTGTATTTTATGTTTGGTTTTTTTTGTGAAGGCTTGCTCGTGGCTCTTTTCAAGAAGAGCATTTAATAGTTAATAATAATTTAACTATAAATAAAATGACCTGGCTGCTGTCAGTCAGTGTACGTCACATGATGATCTTTCACCTGAGGTCATCCGTGACGTTCTGCTGCCAGCTGGGACGCCGCAGACAGATGCTCAGCGGGACTGATAACATAATTATCAGGATTTCATTTCACTCTAAAAAGGGGGAACTTCAACTGGGGTTTGCAGTGATATAATGTGCGTGTTGTTTGGTGTATTTTACAAGACAAAGTGAGCGTGCACATTTGTGTTTTTATAGCACAAGCAGCCGTTAGCCACCAGCTAACGACACAGCTGTGCTGCTCGGCGAAACAAATATGAGCACTTCAGGCTTTGTTCCTGTATATCTTAGTTACTTTCTTTTGTCACAGGTGAATGTGTTTCTGTCTTCTGTATTTGTATAATTTTACTTTTAAGTAGTGTTAATGCTAGCCGGCAGCTAATTTAGTTCATCCCACTTGATGGTGTTTTCCAACCTGTTGGCACTTAGACGCAGGTGACTCTGTAGTTTCACTTCAACTAAATTGTATATATCTGTTCAATTTAAAGATTTGATAAGTTTTCTGCCTTGCGGACAATCACACAAATAGTCAAACAAACTGAGTGTAAACATGAATACATTATTTCAATATTGATTACTTATTTATGTGATTATAGCACTAGAAATAAATAATTAAGGACAGATTCGGGATCAGCATTATGGAGCAAACTTTTAGCCTTAATAGATTTCTAGAAAAGGTATGAAATGTCACTGTGTGTGTTTATCTGTGTCATATTTTCATTTATTAATCATGATATTTCACTTTGCAGAGCAGAGATGCCTCGTTAAGAAAGGCTGCTAAAGTTACAAAGTGCACAACAGGTAAGAATAACACATGTACCAGTTGTTTACGTTGCAAAGGTATTCAACTATAGACAACAACAACAATAATAAACACTACATCGTATTGCAATGCATTAATTCTTTAACATTTTCTATCATTACTTAGGGTGGATTTACTATTGATTAGGTACGAGGATGCTGCAATAGCAAATCGTGCCTCGTTCCCAGATGGACAGCGAGTGGAAAGCGACAGATCAGATGAAGAGATGGAGACACAGCGAGGAGAGGAAGAGGAAAACACTGAACCACAGCCAACAGAGAGTGTGCAGGGAACAGCGAGCCAGGAGAAGGAGACTGAAGCCAGAGAGCGGCCGTTCTCAATCCTGATCCTGCACCATGTCCTACAATTCAATATAAAGTATGATGAGCAACAGCAACAGCAACTCATCCCATTTCCACACACCTTATCCATTCATCTCCCCTTTTGTCTCAGTTTGCAAGCCCTCATCAGGTAAAATATAGGCCTCTTTTGCTGGTGATACTCAACACACTGTGAAGCATTTATAATGTGGTAGAAATGCATCTCTACAGATATATTGTTGTTAGTACCATGGCTGACCTGCATAACAGCTGCAGTTCATATTGCTGTAAGAAGTGGTGGAGGTAATTAAAAACAGGAGGTAGATAAAAACACCGAGAGGAAGCTGTTCGCTGCACGGTTTGATGCGTCATCATATTCACTTTATGGATTTTTCTGCCCTTGTTTTTGTTTTGTTAAATTGTTTAAACTATTTTGTTGTTGTTAGAGATGTACACAGATAAATGAATGTTTGGATTGCTGCTTGTTTTAGTCACCCTAGCATCTGCTGTTATAATGACAGGCAATAATTGCAAATATCATTTTCATGATGGGGGCTACGCCGGCAGGAATATTGGAGATGCTATACGCTGACAGTAGAGATGAGACAGCTGAGCGCGATTCTGCACTGCTGAATAAAACTGCTGTGATTTTAAATTGCCTCTAAAATTAAGTCTCATCTGTTAACTAAAAGAACACGTTGCTGCCAACAGAAAACACACACACACACATAAATAGAGAGCAGACCATAGTCCCCCTCTGATTTCATCAGGTGGGGGACAATGATATAATATGTTGTGGTTATGATTCAACAGGTTTTGCTGTAAATTATATTGGTGTCTGTCTCTACACGGGCCTGTTACGACCTGTCGTGTTGTTTTTCTTGGGAGGACAGGCTCCACTTTTCTGTTAAAGATGGGGCTCTTGGTTCTCCATATTTATGAACTCGTGGGGGGATAAACAGTATTCTTCCAAAACATTTCCCTCCTTTGTTGCTCTGATTATAGATGTGAAAACTGCCTAAATGGTACAGAAAGTTGCCCACAACTTGCTTAAAGCAATTTTTACCCACCCAATTAAATAAAAAGTAGCCAGAAATCTGGTATTACTAGCAGTGAGCGTAAGGACAGTGATAGAGAGTGATAAGTTTGATAAAACGCTGTATAATTTACATCTTTGGGGACTGCTGTTGCCTGTTTGCCATGCTAGCTTTTGCAGTTTTTGTGTACAACCATACCCATGCTATTTCCTGCCTTGTCTGTTTTTTTTGCCACACAATGCTGGTAAATTTTACCCGACGAAACGAGGTCTGACTGCAGCTTCAGACGGGATGGAGGCTGGTCCATAGAGGCAGAGAGGCAAGGGGGAGATCAAAATATAAAAACGAATATTTGGTTGAAATAAGCCGTTACCACATCTCAGTATCATTTATAAATTATTTTTCTCTCTTCTTTGGAAAAAATCCATTATTGAAATTCTGATTAAAATGCTTCAACAGTGGTGGTGGGGGGCAGAGGAGGACGGGCTCCTGCTGTCCTCCTCAGGTCGGATCCATGGATGTATTATAAGAGCTGGATACCGGACTGAAAATGGAGCCTATTCAGTCCTATAGGAATTGCTCGCCTGGCGCATACGCACAAAAAGCCTTCGGTTTCTAGCTTCCGGGTTAACTTCCGGGAAAAATTGGCTGCAAGGCAGAGCGGCGGAGCTGTATCCAGCTCTTATGATACATCCGTGGTCGGATCTCCTACATCAATTTAATGTACTTAATTTTTTTCATGCTAATCTATGATTGGCCAAGACACGTAAAATGGCGCTCCAAGGGAGGACGTCCTCCCTAACCAATCAACAACCAGAATGCAATATTGACATCACGTTGGTCCAATGATAGTTTCCAGTTTTCATCTTCAGTTCTCTACCACTGATGTGACGAACTGGTAAGAGAAGAAGAGTGGTGAGATATAGATAAATTGATAGAGTAGCATATTAGAAAATAAATTATAACGTTCAAGTAATGAACTATATTTCGAAACACATCAGTAAAACAATTTATCTTATTTAGGCCCTTTCAACAACCAAATTTCCTTTTTTCAGATTTAGCAGTTACGTTTCACTTCTTTTATCGAGCAGTAGATAGCTGCTTCCATTAGCCAACAGTTAGCTTGTTGTAGCAGCCCTGAAGTTCTGTTGTTAAGCTAACGGGAGAATGGATCTGGACTGTGCAGCGCAGCAGCGGCAGCAGGACGCCGCCAATGAGCAGCTGGAGAGCTATGCCCTGCTGATGCAGCCTCGGGCGGTGTTGTCTCAGCTGTCCGGGCTGAACCTTCAGCGGGATGACGGTGACGTGCTGCTGCTCTGAAGTGAACTCCTCTCAACAACAATAGAAAGTTAACAACATAATTTAAATGAAACAACCAGGAGAGTTAGCTTCTAGTTCTGTTAACTAACAAACAAGATGACCAACAGTCACAAATGGATGTTATGACATGATTACTTCATCTCCATGATAGAAAGAAGAAGACGTCAGATAACGTGAGTCAGATACAGCTTCTCTCTCTCCATGTCTTTGGTCGCTAATTTCATCTCTGATGGTTAAATGTCTCTGTGTGGCTGTTGTGTGAATTTATCTCCTTAACAAGAATGCAGCAGAGATCATATAGTGTGTTGTGGGTAGTTTGCTTGTTGAAGTTACAGTGAGATGTCTGGACTCACTCGTTCATTTGGAATTGATCTTGTTTTTAATTGAGTGGTTGTTCAGTCACCTGTTGATGTTGTGTGATTAGTGAATGAGTGTGCAGGAGGTCTGGCTGTTTGTTGTGACAATTTCTTCAGTTCATTTTGAAGCTGAGTCTATATTGATTAAAACGCTTATTAGAACTAGACTAACTAGAATAACAAGAGTTAACATGTCAGCTTTGTAGATTATATTTTGAATGTGATGCACATAAATAAGAGTGTGTAAGTCATGTATTTGATACATGCATTAATACTTTCTGATGAGAACCTACACTTTTAGATCTGTGAATGTTTTTAGTGTTCAGTCTTTCTAGTATTCAGCACTGATCTGAACCTGTATCACATTATAAGCTTTGTGGTACTTAATATATTTCTGTATACTGAGAAAATACGCAGGAAACACGTGTAAATCATGTGATATGTTGTCTGTTTTTGATGAGAACATAAATCTGTTGTCACAATAGAACAATACTATAAATTTGAATTTAACTTTGTTGGTAAAATCACACATCTGAACCAGTCCACGGCTAAAATGAGCTCTTCTTCCTCTTATGTGTATGCTAAATGTCTTTAAAGAAGCAGCCTTTTAACCATTCAGGGGTTTATGTTTTTGAAAGCAAATTGTTTTATTGGCATATAATATTGCCAACGATGTAGTATGATGCAGTTTATTGGTTTTCCTCCTGTCCTCCCCAATTTTTTGAGTCACCAGCCGCCACTGGTGTGGAACCAGACAAATGAAACCAGACACAAAGGAAATAAGTTTGTAGGAGCTTACAGCTGCCTGTATGAAAATACTCAGATATGAGCAGAAACAGAGGAGAGATAAGAAGTTAGGCCACCTCCGTCGTCATGGCAACAATAATCACCACAGAGTTAGAGATATAATATGTAACTATTCTTCATTAAAATGTCTAAAAACAGCTAGACCTATGTTATATATTTTGTTCAGTTGTGTACTTGTTTCCAACAATTTTCAAACTACAGAGGAATCTATAATTATAATCAACGTAAAGGTACCCCTCTACTAAAGAGTATATACACACAAGATGCATGTGTCGGCCTTGTCTGCCACAATGGTGTCTACCAAAGAGTACATGTGTGCAAAATAATATGCTGACGTTGTGGTTGTCCATCAGAAAAAGTCATAAATTGACTTTTATTCAGTTTAAGCGACATTTTTACAATAAACTTTCTAGATCTTGGTTGTTTTTAACTATCTCATATAAACAAGCTGAGCAAACGTTAGCAACAGACGTCCTCTGTCTGCCGAACAGCGTCAGAGAAACACTGATTTTTTATGTGAAACTGCTTTATTTAGTGTTTTTACTGGTTTTAATAACCAGTGTCTGTTTGTTCTGGAGAGGAAGAGATGTCTGTGGATAATTTGGCTCCTGGTAAAAATCTCCTGAACGATGAACACTGAAGGAATCCTAACCAGAAAAAGCTGATTGTTTAACAATGAAGACACCAACTCCCATGATCCCACGCTACTTCACAGCGTTGTCAAACTCCATCTTTTGACATTGTTTTGACTGAGAGACGCCGAGCTGCAGAAATTACATATTGTGTGTTTAAGGCAAGCAGCAACCTCCGGGGATGAAAAATGAAGCCAATGTGGAAGTGCCAAAAACTGCTCCGCCTCACCATTACCACAACCACTAGATGGCAGCTGTCTCCCAAACAAACTATAGGTTGTTTTTGGGTGACTGACATTATGACCTGTTGTGTCGTTTTTCTTGGGAGAACAATCTCATTTGAACAGTAAACCTGCCTCCTGCTCATACACACACACACACACACACACACATCTTCTTTTTCATCTTATTAATGCTTTCAGTTTGGTTTGTTTGGGAGACTCATCACAGAAATGGATGTCTTTCATCATCAGCCAAAAATGCAGTCTGTCTAAGCAATTAGCTTCGTCCCCAAAGGTTTGATCTGACTAATTGAGCTGGCAGACAAACATGTGCGGTTATTTCAGACCAGAGTGTACAGTACAGTATGTGCCTCACATCTAGGACTTCTCAGATTTTTCCAATATAGGTATTTGATTATTTTCTGTGCAGAAAAATCAGCGTCTGTCATCCTGCTGACAAGACTCTTAATGATTTATCTCAGACTGACAGCAGAACTTATAGATTTAACGGAGCACACACATAAGTTTGTTTTTTCATTACATTTTTATTCTATTTCAATCATTTTACCACATTGGAAAGTCAACCTACAGACCTGACATGTGGCCTATATGACCTCCTGCCCATTTTTTCATTTGTTCCATTTCCTGTTTCACCTCTTAACTTCCTGTTGCTATTGCTGGCCATAGTAAATACAAGTAAGAAGTCTAAGTCCTGGGAACTCGCATCCACATATTTGAGGAGGTCATGTGACCTGACGCCACCACATCCAGTACAGATATCAGGTTAAAAAGACAATCTGTGTTAAGCATCAACTAGCTTACAGCCAGATTCCTTTCTGTTGCAGCAGCAGCTCATTTCAAGAGCTGGACAGTCTGATGATGCAGGTTATTAAGTTTTTAACATTATTTATATTCTCATCAGTGATCATTAAACCAGCTGATTTTTACATTGTTGGACTGGAAGCAGATTTATCAACATCAATTCAAACTTTTCACACATATAAGTCATATATCTCCCTGCACTGGCTCCTAGTGGCAGTTTGTATCAAGTTCAAAGCTTTGATGCTCACCTTCAAGGCGACTAATGGGATATCACCCTCCTATATTGAGTCACTCATCAGGCTGTATGTCTCCTCTTGTCCGCTCCGGTCTGCAAAATGAATGACGTCTGGTGAAACCACCCCTGCCTGGTATGAAATCACGATCCAGACTCTTCTGGTTTGTGCTTCTGTGATGGTGGAATAGACCATACCCAGCTCCACACGGTCTGCCGACTCCGCTGGTGCATTCAAGAAACGCCTGAAAACTCAGCTCTTCTACAAACATCTCAACACGTGAGCCCCTTTAACCTTTTAGCACTTTGTTGATTGTTGCACTACTTTCTTGTTTATGGTATTTATTATGTACTTGTCTACTACTAATTTAAAAAGTCTAGTATCTGATGTTGCAGTTAAATATCTGCTGTTGCAGTAAAATATCTGCTGTTGCAGTAAAATATCTGCTATTACAGTAAAATATCTGCTGTTACAGTAAAATATCTGCTATTACAGTAAAATATCTGCTGTTACAGTAAAATATCTGCTATTGCAGTAAAATATCTGATGTTACAGTAAAATATCTGTTGTTACAGTAAAATATCTGCTATTACAGTAAAATATCTGATGTTACAGCAAAATATCTGATGTTACAGTAAAATATCTTCTGTTGCAGTAAAATATCTATTACAGTAAAATATCTGCTATTACAGTAAAATATCTGATGTTACAGTAAAATATCTGTTGTTACAGTAAAATATCTGATGTTACAGTAAAATATCTGCTGTTACAGTAAAATATCTGCTATTACAGTAAAATATCTGATGTTACAGTAAAATATCTGTTGTTACAGTAAAATATCTGATGTTACAGTAAAATATCTGATGTTACAGTAAAATATCTGCTATTACAGTAAAATATCTGATGTTACAGTAAAATATCTGTTGTTACAGTAAAATATCTGCTATAACAGTAAAATATCTGCTGTTACAGTAAAATATCTGATGTTACAGTAAAATATCTGCTATTACAGTAAAATATCTGCTATTACAGTAAAATATCTGATGTTACAGTAAAATATCTGTTGTTACAGTAAAATATCTGCTATTACAGTAAAATATCTGATGTTACAGTAAAATATCTGCTATTACAGTAAAATATCTGCTGTTGCAGTAAAATATCTGCTGTTACAGTAAAATATCTGCTGTTACAGTAAAATATCTGATGTTACAGTAAAATATCTGTTGTTACAGTAAAATATCTGCTATTACAGTAAAATATCTGATGTTACAGCAAAATATCTGATGTTACAGTAAAATATCTTCTCTTGCAGTAAAATATCTATTACAGTGAAATATCTGCTGTTACAGTAAAATATCCGATGTTACAGTAAAATATCTGTTGTTACAGTAAAATATCTGATGTTACAGTAAAATATCTGCTATTACAGTAAAATATCTGCTGTTACAGTAAAATATCTGCTATTACAGTAAAATATCTGATGTTACAGTAAAATATCTGTTGTTACAGTAAAATATCTGCTATTACAGTAAAATATCTGATGTTACAGTAAAATATCTGCTATTACAGTAAAATATCTGATGTTACAGTAAAATATCTGTTGTTACAGTAAAATATCTGCTATAACAGTAAAATATCTGCTGTTACAGTAAAATATCTGATGTTACAGTAAAATATCTGCTGTTGCAGTAAAATATCTGCTATTACAGTAAAATATCTGCTATTACAGTAAAATATCTGATGTTACAGTAAAATATCTGTTGTTACAGTAAAATATCTGCTATTACAGTAAAATATCTGATGTTACAGTAAAATATCTGCTGTTACAGTAAAATATCTGATGTTACAGTAAAATATCTGCTGTTGCAGTAAAATATCTGCTATTACAGTAAAATATCTGCTGTTACAGTAAAATATCTGCTATTGCAGTAAAATATCTGCTATTACAGTAAAATATCTGTTGTTACAGTAAAATATCTGATGTTACAGTAAAATATCTGCTATTACAGTAAAATATCTGATGTTACAGTAAAATATCTGTTGTTACAGTAAAATATCTGATGTTACAGTAAAATATCTGCTATTACAGTAAAATATCTGATGTTACAGTAAAATATCTGCTATTACAGTAAAATATCTGCTGTTACAGTAAAATATCTGCTGTTGCAGTAAAATATCTGCTATTACAGTAAAATATCTGCTATTACAGTAAAATATCTGATGTTACAGCAAAATATCTGTTGTTACAGTAAAATATCTGCTATTACAGTAAAATATCTGATGTTACAGTAAAATATCTGCTATTACAGTAAAATATCTGCTGTTACAGTAAAATATCTGATTTTACAGTAAAATATCTGCTGTTGCAGTAAAATATCTGCTATTACAGTAAAATATCTGTTGTTACAGTAAAATATCTGTTGTTACAGTAAAATATCTGATATTACAGTAAAATATCTGTTGTTACAGTAAAATATCTGATGTTACAGTAAAATATCTGCTATTACAGTAAAATATCTGATGTTGCAGTAAAATATCTGACGTTACAGTAAAATATCTGCTGTTGCAGTAAAATATCTGATGTTACAGTAAAATATCTGATGTTACAGTAAAATATCTGTTGTTGCAGTAAAATATCTGCTATAACTGTAAAATATCTGCTGTTACAGTAAAATATCTGCTATTACAGTAAAATATCTGATGTTACAGTAAAATATCTGTTGTTACAGTAAAATATCTGCTATTACAGTAAAATATCTGATGTTACAGTAAAATATCTGCTGTTACAGCAAAATATCTGATGTTACAGTAAAATATCTGCTGTTGCAGTAAAATATCTGCTATTACAGTAAAATATCCGATGTTACAGTAAAATATCTGTTGTTACAGTAAAATATCTGCTATTACAGTAAAATATCAGTTGTTACAGTAAAATATCTGATGTTACAGTAAAATATCTGCTATTACAGTAAAATATCTGATGTTGCAGTAAAATATCTGATGTTACAGTAAAATATCTGCTGTTGCAGTAAAATATCTGATGTTACAGTAAAATATCTGATGTTGAAGTAAAATTTCTGATGTTTCTTGTACATCAAAGATAACAGGCGTGTTTATTGAGTTTAATTTATTTGATTTTTTTTAAAAATAAAAAATAATGATAAAAAAAACTTTGGCTCAGGATCACTTATCTGCTGTTTTATACACTATTAAACAGAAATTACACTTCACATCAGCTTCTGGACAAACAGAAACCAAATATACCCACATAACTAATAAAATTTTGATTATAGAAGGAATTTTAATCATTATATCATATTTACTCACTATAAAGGACCAGGAACATATTCCCAGAACAAAAACCTTTTTCACAACATCACCTAACAAGTTTTTAACAGCCATACAACCAGAGTTGGTGGGGTTGGTTTTCTAATCTGTAACAGCGCCACCTACAGGCAGAAATAACATCATCATTTATGTGTAATCTGAACGGCGGGTTAGACACGATTCATCATTACAACCAGTTCTAACATATTTCTGTCAACTGCCTCATCTGGTTGATCCTGGAGGGCTTTGACCTTTGAACTCAGGCCTCTCTAGTGACTCGAGGACAGACTAATGGTTGACTTCCACATATATTAGCTATTAGCTCGCCTGTTCAGAACTTGTTTATTTCACCTTCTCCTTTCACACATCATTGTCTCGTCCCCCTGAAATGTGAATCACTAGATGCTGTACTCCATACTGGAGAGTATTATCTTGAATAACAAGTTTTAATGTGATGGAATTTAACATTTTACAAAGATTTCCTGTAGTACATCAGAATGAGAGTGTTTGATGTGAAAAGTTTAAACGTTCTCAATATCTCATAGCCTCCGTTCAGATTGCAGATTAAATATCAAAGAAGATAAATTGTTTGAATCATATGAGGAAAAAATTTGGAAAATGTCTCAAGACCTGAGAACCACAAAGGAGCAAATAAGTGAGAATGTGGACAGATTAATTCATTCTTATTGTGCAGAATAATGTCAAACAGTTATGGATGAAAGTTCAGTAAAAACAAAGATCATTTATTAAGGAAGTGATTTTATTCAGTATATGATTCAACATGGAACATATGAATATTACTAAGAACAATAAAGCTAAGAACATAAAACACAACCTCAGCTTTGAGTTTTAAACTAAAACCCAAAAACTTCAACAGCACAGCCAAACTGACTGGAAGACACATCAACTCTACTGGTTTCTAAAAACAGTAAACAGTACTGGAAGGAAGATGTCTACCAGTTGGTTTGATGATCTTCAGTAAGAGTCATTAAAAATGTTTTCCAGTCATTCTAAAGCAATACACAGTGATGAGCAGGAGACAATATGGGTAAATATCTGAGTAGAAGAAGAACAACCAGAGAATTGAGTGTATTTTACAGGTGATACATGACGGCAGGTTTCTCTTCAAGCTACATTTGATCTTTGTTTCCTGTCCAGGGCCGTGTTGTTGTTCAGGATGAACCAGTCAGGACAGAGTTCAGAGAGTAGACGTCGGCTCGTATCAGGTGAGTCAGAGACTGATAATATTTAGGTGTTGTATATTTACAGATGTTGGAGTTTAATGTTGGTCCAGCGGTTTGTAGCTGTATAGAAGAGGCAGAGATACTCTTCATCAGTGGTTCAACACAGCAGCTGCAGACATGCATCAATTTCATATCGTCGGTAAATCACTACCAGGACAGATGCAAGCGGAGATCACTGAAAGTGCCTCAACATCTTCCTGGTTCCCTCATCCACTTCACTTGCCATTTTTTCCAGCTTTTGGACCTTCTCTATGTCTCCTCTCTCCTTCATCCTCTCAATCAGCATATCAACAGATATTAATATCAGATATTTTACTGCAACATCAGATATTTTACACTCCTTCATCTGACCTTTAACATACTTAAACAAACTGCACGTGCTGCATTTAAAGCAGTTAAACCCCTAAAAACATAATGAACTTTGCCGACATAACGTAAAGACTGACCCACAAACTAATGAAAATGAATCTGCAGCAAATTCTGACTGATAACGACAACGTCAAACATTTCTCAGATCGTTATGAAGCCCATAAATCAACACGGCTTCAATTTAATCCTGTATGAAGCGTAAAACACAAGGACATGATCTGAGTGTCTAAATGAAGGTAAAACTGACCAAAGAACTGATCGAGAGTTCAAAGGAAACTGTGTTTCTCTTAGATTTGATATTTATTAATTGGTTTATTATCAGAGACAGCGCTCATTAATCAACATGCACATGCTGCGGCAATTAAAATACAGGAGTAACGTTTAAATATGCAACAAGACAACAATTAAAACATCTAAACAAGACTCATTTAAATAAGCAGAATAAATGTGATGTCACTTTTCATCGTGTTGGTCTCAGTATGACAAAAGCCTCTAGAGATTCATATTCCCAGATGAACCCACCACCCCTCCCTCTTAGCTTTTTTTAAGCTAACGTTAACATCAACTGGACCTAAATTAGTCCTTCAGGAGTGCTGGCTAAACACTACATTATCTTTAGCTTGCAGCTGATTAAAGGGCAGGTTCACAATGTTTCCAGTGTGTCTTAAACCAGCAGTCAGGTGTCTGTAATCATTCCTCCTGTTCATACTGGATATTAAAAGATCCTTCAAATGTGCTTTCAATGGAAGTGATGGAGGCCAAAATCCACAGTGTGTCCACACAGTCATTTAAAAGTTGATGTGAAGCTTATATGAGGCTTCAGCAGTCTGAGTTAGTCATATCAAGTGGATATCTGACACATTTACAGTCTTTTTAGCATCAAATTCCCTCTTTGTGTTTCCTCGGACAGTGTTTCCCTGTTGAGCTGCAGGTGGAAGTATAGTAACAAAAAGAGGAACTTTGGCACTAAAAAGACTGTAACGTTGAAAGATATCTACTTGATTTGACTCATTTGGACGTTGAAGCTTCATATTAGCTTCAGATAAACTTTTAAATACATTTTTGCACAGAAGGAGGACTGTGGATTTTGTCCTCCATCACTTCCATTGTAAGGTCATTATGAAGGGATCTTCTAATGGTCAGTATGAACAGGAGGAATGATTACAGCAAGAAAAACAGCTTTAATGTTCATTTGGGCTCCTGACTGTTGTTTTAAGACACACTTGGAAAATTGTGAACTCGTCCTTTATTGTTATCACATCACATTCTTTAAAATTCATATTCATTCAGACCAATGTATCTACACGTTTATTCATAAATACTAATAATAACAAAAATAAAGGAGATTCTTACTTTCTATTAAGATTGTCAGTTGTGAGAAACAGAACAAGTTGGTGCGAGAAATAATTTAAGCCGTACCAGTTGCTGTACTTCGGACCGTTAACCTTTCCTCCTAAATATAATCAACCAGTGATCTGCAGATCAGTTTCCCGATTAATCGTTTTCTCTATAAAAAGTCAGAAGACTGAGAGAAATGCCCGTTAAAACTTCTTACAGCACAAAGTCTCAACAACAAAATCCAAATAAATTCAGTTTACTATCATGAAAGACACAAAAAAAAATGCTGAAATCTTCACATTTGATGAATTTTCCGTCAATCAACTGATCGAAATGCAGATCATAAAATATTTTGTTTACGATCACAGAAGCAGCAAATCCTCACGTTTGAGAATTTGAAACCAGCAAATGTTTTGTAGCTTAAAAATGCTTAAAATGATTATTTGATTATCAAAAGTAGTTACATTTACCAGTTTTCTGTCAAGCTACTAACCAATTAATCAACTAATCACTGCGTTACAGAAGTTATTATTTTAGTATAACGTTTCATCCTCCATGTGAATCAGTGAGCTGCATCTGTAGCAGTACGAATCATAGGTCTACTTATGATTTTTCCCATATTTGATCTGTTTTTCTTTGCTATCTATGGTGACATCACTCGAGGCAGTTCATCAGATTTCACAAAGCTCCCTCCAGACACACAGAAGGCTTTATACTAATTTTCACACCTTTAAATATAGTTAATTTGTGGTCTGGAGTTCAGAGGTGAAGGTTTCCTAGAGTGTTGTCATGATCATAATAAAGCAGGAGGAGAGAAAATGTGCTGATATTTATCAGGGATTTCAGTTTGAATGGGTCTTCTATAACCTGCGGGCGTTTTTATTGGCCATTTAAAAACAGGTAAAAGGATCTTTATCGGAGCACAAGCGGCAGTCTATAAAATCTTCTGACAGGACCCATTTGGATGACATTAAAATAACGAGCAGTAAAAAGTCCCCACCTTCACCTGCGCGACCTGTCTGACCCACAGAGGCCCGGCTGTCATCTCACCGTCTCGGCGTACGCGCTGATCCACATTCAGTCCGTGGAGTTGTTGTTTCTGCAGGTAAATCAGTCCGAGCGGAGCTGAAAAGGTTGAAAACAGACTCACTAGTGAAGAGATAAAATGTTAAACTCAGCAGGTTTGCAGGTTCTGCGATCATTTAGGTCACACATTGTTACTGTTGCTATTCTCAGCTCACACACACACTGTATACTACTCTAGGTCATCTCATCCAGTGATTTAGTGAAAACAGGCAGAACAAACAGTTTTTTAGCTTTAGTCAGATTCTACTGTACGCAGCAGCTCTGCATATTTCCTCTGTTTTTTACTCCCACTCGTGCGATTGGCTGGTTATTTAAAGCAGCTGTTGACCTGTTGTCTGCCTCTGTGTCATCCTACAGTGAATCCTGCTTTATGAGATTTACTTATGAGATAAATTCAAGATTTGTAGGTCTCGTGACTCATTTAAAGTTCAAATGAAGTTTGTATCTAAAACTATGTGGAAGCAGTAAATGTTCAAAAAGGTGTGGGTTCACTCACACTCTCCATTCAAATATATGAACTGCAGTTACTTATTGTCTCGACACACCTGACGGCACACATGTCAATCAAACTTTTGCCAGGTCATGTGCGTTAAAAGTCTTTACTTTTCTAAAAAATAAACTTGGAAATTAATTTGTTTTACACACAAACTCATCAAGAGTTTTCAATTTACTAATTGAAATTCAAGTGAATGGGCCCAAAACCTGCATGATTTTGATGACACAGGTGTGAGCAAGACAGACATGTCTCACCCTGCAGAAAATTCTCATCCTGTCAATCAAACTTTCAAAATAAAGGCACACCACACTTGTAAGAAATATCCCTCATTTTTAAAAAGTAAAATGATCTGATCCTGACGGGCCAGAGTGCGAGGTCCCGACCAACGCTGCTTACAGCTTTAATTTGATTTAATGTTGTAAGGCAGTTTGAAATCTCTGGTTTTGATAAGTGTTATATGAATAAACTGAGACCTTTCAAACAATTCATTTACTATTAAAGTCCTGTTCCACTCAAGAATGTGCTTCTCTTCTTGTTCCTTCAGTTGGATGTTTGAGTTTGACACTAAAAGTTTGTTTTCATGTTCATCTGTTGAAGGTTGAAAGTTTCTCTCTAAGCTCACTGATAAATCTGAGTTTAATGAGTGAATCTAATGAGCAGGATTTGTGACGTCACAACTCGTTTGGAGCCTATCGTGGTCCAGAATTCAACTTATACAAGTGTGACGTGGAAACTTGAAACACTGAGAATGAACTTTACAGTGAAGGAGGAGAGAGCAGTTAAACTTGTAGAAATTAATTAATTCATTAATATTTGCATGTTCTTAGATTCTTCGATATTATTTATCTTAGATAGATATTTGAAGAGGGAGAAGGAGGAGATGTCATTTTAAGGATTTTATCAAGATATTTGAACTTTTTTGTGGTAAAACCATGTTAGAAACAGATTATTATTCAAAGCAGACTATTTTTTACAAATCTTAACACGTTTGGATCTTTGAAGTTAAAGTTTGTCTGCTATAAAGATACAATAACAAACTTTACTGTGTTTTCCTTTATAAAGTTTAGTTTCAGTTTAATTTATTTATTTGCACAAATAACAAGACAAACACACAGAAAGCATAAAGCATGAAAGGAGTAAAAATGATTGTAATATTGAGATTTTTAAAAAAATCCTTCAAAATAAAATTTAAAGACATCTCAACAAAATTAAAGTTTATCAAAGGAGGAAAAAAACACATTCGCATGAAATAATAACAAGATCTAAATGTTATAGCAATCAATCATCATATATACTGTATGTACTTCACTAGTGATTGCACAATAGTTTTGTAAGATAAGTTTTATAGTTTATTGCTTTTTTAAATTACATCTTATTCTCTTTATTGTCTATTTTATTTTATTTATTCATCTTCATTCATCTTCATCTCATTGCCATGTGCACTGGAGCATATTAACAATAATAACAATAATAATAATAATAACAAGAAGAAGAAGAAGAAGAAGAAGAAGAAGAAGAAGAAGAAGAAGAGACACTTTACAGAAGTAGAAAGAATCATAAACAAAACAAAAAAAAACAACAAACTAAAAGCAGAAGGAAGCAGACGACATTAATCACATATCAGAGCAATTCTTTAAAGGTGAGAATAATCAAGAATAGTTACACAAATTAAACAAATTACCATAAAAAGCCAGAAGATAAAAATTAGTTTTAAGATGTGAAAATAAAGAAAACAACTTGAACCATGAGCCTCTAAGATATTACCTTTACCTGTTATTACCCTATAAGAATGTTTTTAACATAACAAATATATAAAGTTACAAACAGATATTTTACCACATATCAACTGTAGGAGGTTCAGACTCATTGGAGGAATAAACATTTCCTTAGAAGCAACAAACGTTTCCCCAAAAATTTATTTATTTATTTTTTTTAGGTCTAATGTCCCTTTATTAACATTAAGGAGAAGAAGGGATGGATAAGAATTTTTATTCAGATGGAAGATTAAATTAATTTTCATGGAGATATGGACCCAAAAAGAATTAATTACATTTATATAAATTTATGCACAATGAGACCTGGGAATTGAATTTGCTGAATACTGAAGATGTAACGTGGAGCATATAAAAAACCTTAAACTGTGTTTCACGTAGACACATACAGATAAATACAGAATTAATTGAGTTTATGGCTTTATTCCAATCATCTTCATTCAAATCAATTTCCAACTCTCTTTTTTTCCATCTTAACTCTTATTTCCTTTATGTTAAATGTTTTTAACACTTTAGCACTTTGAGATTCACTCTGAATGAAAAGTGAAGTACAAATTGAATGCATTATCATTATCATTATCATTATTATTATCATTATTATTACTATTATTACAATGCAATACTGGAAGATGTATGTTTTGTTTAAATATTTTTTTAATTATATATATGGAGTCAGCCACTCTGTTATCTTTTTTAAAATAATATTTTATTATTTTAATAATAATAATAATAATAATAATAATGATAATGATAATGATGATGATGATGATTTTTATATTATTCGTGTTTACACGTGTTTTACTTCATATTGTCTCTTAATTTCAATTGTGGTAGAAAAAAATGGTTTTATTTTTAAACCGGAAAGCGGAACAAAACCGGAAGCACGCGTCGATGACGTCGTAACGTGGAAAACAAAAACAAATCGTGGTGTTGCGACATCTGTGTTGTTGTGTTTCGCGGTGTTTGTCCTGTTTTCTGCGTTTTAAAGCCCCCACATCGTCTCCAGTCTGCGTGTTCATGGTGAGAATTCACATGTTTATAAATGTCGAAGTAAAAACTGACCTGCAGTCGCGTTTATGGCGCTTTTTTAATCTGCTGCTAACGTGCGTTAGCTACCTGGAGCTAACGTCACAACAGTCATGTTTGTCTCTGTCCTCCGGCTCAGGTTGTCCTTCGGGTCCGGCTGCAGCTGTAGTTTACCGGTAACAGCTCGGTGACGGTGACGGTAGTTTGAGCAGCCATGGCTCAGCAGAGAGGAGTCAACAGCCTGCAGTTCAACCAGGACCAGAGTGAGTTTCAGCTACAGACATCCAACTAATCTAACGTCTCTTTATCTGCTTCAGTCTGACTCAAACCAAACGAGGCTTTCATATAACATTTCTAGAATAATAAAACCATTAAAACTAAAGATATTTACAACACTAAGTTTTTTCCAACTGGTGCAAATTACGTTCATGGAGAAAGATTAAAGGACAAGTTCACAATTTTCAAGTGTGTCTTAAACCAACAGTCAGGAGCCCAAATGAACATCAAACATGTTTTTCTTGCTGTAATCATTCCTCTGAAGCTAATATGAAGCTTCAGCGTCTAAATGAGTCAAATCAAGTAGATATCTTTCAACGTTACAGTCTTTTTAGTGCCAAAGTTCCTCTTTTTGTTACTATACTTCCACCTGCAGCTCAACAGGGAAACACTGTCCGAGGAAACACAAAGAGGGAATTTGATGCTAAAAAGACTGTAAATGTGTCAGATATCCACTTGATATGACTAACTCAGACTGATGAAGCTGAATAGAAGCTTCACAGAGACTTTAAAATGACTGTGTGGACACACTGTGGATTTTGGCCTCCATCACTTCCATTGAAAGCACATTTGAAGGATCTTTTAATATCCAGTATGAACAGGAGGAATGATTACAGCAAGGAAAACCTCTTTCACTGTTCATATGGACACCTGACTGCTGGTTTAAGACACACTGGAAAAACTATGAACATGTTTAAAGTTTGCGGGAGATCCGCTCTATAAACCTGTGGCTTCTTGACCTCTCCTGTCACATCTGTTTTATTTCTATTATCTGGTTTTTATGCTGTTATTTTATTATTACAACCTGTTATTATTAGCAGTGGAAACATTTAGAGCTTTAATGCAGCAGTGCGCTGTGAGGACAGTGTTTGCTTCCTCCTTTGTTTTTATGGCATTTTTCTTCATTATCATTGTTACATATCTGTGCTTTCTTCCCTTCCAACTTTTCCTCATAAGGCTGTTTCTGCTGTGCGATGGAGACGGGGGTCAGGATTTACAACGTGGAGCCCCTGATGGAGAAGGGTCACCTGGGTGAGTGGACGTACCGTGACTGACTGTCTGTTTAAAGGCTAGCTGAATGCTAATGAGACTTTATTTGTGTGTGTTTGTGTTTTTACAGATCATGAGCAGGTAGGCAGCGTGGCTCAGTGCTCCATGCTGCATCGATCCAACCTGCTGGCCGTCGTCGGAGGAGGCGTCAATCCCAAATTCTCAGAAATATCTGGTGAGTTTAGATGAAGTCACTTATTACGATAAAAGCTCAACATTTAAAAACTATCCAACATTAGTGTGTAACATTATGGAGAATTATTTTTCCTCATATTCTCCGGTTTACAGTTACTGTTTTGATAAGCGATTCATCATTTTGAGTCATTTTTTAAGAGAAAAAGTCCAAATTCTTTGATTCCAGCTTCTTAAATGTGAATATTTTCTGGTTTCTTTAGTTCTCTGTGACAGTAAACTGAATATTTTTGGGTTGTGGACAAAACAAGACATTTCCTTACATTTATAGACACCAAACAACTAATTGATTAAACGAGAAAACAGTGAAAACAAGTGTTAGTTGCAGCTCTACTCAGGTTTGAGACTTTTCTTGTGAAATCCTGAATGTTTTAATCTTTTCATGTTTCTGTAAATCATTCAGTTTAAACAATCTGAAGAGGAAAATTCCCAGGTTGTCCAGAAACTGAGCCCCAAATTGTTCCTAAATGTACGTTCATGAGTCGTTTTAGACCAAAGTGTCTGTCAGATTAATGTGTGACGTAATATTGAACTTTTATTCAGCTCAAACATGATACAAACTAAATATTGTTCATTTTTGTGCTTTGGCACATTTGTTACAAACATTCAAGCATCCAAACAGTTGAACAAACCAATTAAAATTACAAAAATGATTAAAAGAAAATATATCACAAAGCTGAAGAGGAGCTGTCTGCAGACGCCTTCATCAAGAACTGACGACACACCAGAAAATACACATTTCTTCTTCTACAAGCTTTTGAATGTTTTTTTTTCTCTTCTTCTCCGAGCTTTCTTTCAATTCCAACATTTTTATTTCCCACCATTATTAGTTTGTACACCACATTGTACTGTACGCCTTTATTAGATAGCAACAGTAGAGAGATGACAGGAAGTGAAGGGGGGGGGGGGATATATGTGGAAGGACATACAACACATGGCTCAAAACACACGGCAACAAAAAATGACACTAGAGACACAAAGATTAGCCGATGAATCAGTTAGTTGATCAGGAGAAAATTGATCTACTTTGATAATCCATCAACGGAGGAGTTGCTGCTGTTATTTGTCATATAGGATAGTGAGATGAATATCGTTGGGTTTTTAACTGTTAGTCAGAGAAAAACAAGGAATTTGAAGATGTTGTCTTTAAATTATAACGGCCATTTTTCTATATTTTCTGACATTTTCTAGACTCTTCAATTAATCGAGAAAATAATAACAGTGGATGATGAAATAAGCCCGACTATGTAAAGAATGTCCCTGGTTGTCATGGTTACTGTTTTCAGTGCTCGTCGTCTCACTGCTGACGTTTGATTCGGATCTTTTTTTCTTTCTGTGTGGAACAAACATCTTCATATCATATTTTATTCCATCTCAGTGCTGATCTGGGACGATGCTCGGGAGTCTCGGGACCCCAAAGACAAGCTGGTGCTGGAGTTCACCTTCACTAAACCCGTTCTAGCTGTTCGCATGAGGCATGACAAGTGAGTCCACTTTGTCTCTGTGCAGCTCCATGAAATAATAAATATCACTGAAGTATAATAAATATAATTGTTGTGTTTTTTTTGTTTTCCAGGGTCATCATTGTGTTAAAAAACAGGATCTATGTTTACAGTTTTCCAGAGAATCCTGTCAAACTGTTTGAGTTTGACACCAGAGATAACCCTAAAGGTCAGCCTTCCTTCTCTTCTTCTCTTTGTTTGTCTTCTTCTGCTTTTTTAATAAACGTAACTCTAATGTGTCGCAGGTCTGTGTGATTTGTGTCCCAGTCTGGAGAAACAGCTGCTGGTCTTTCCAGGTCATAAATGCGGAAGCCTGCAGCTGGTCGTAAGTCACAAACAAACAGAGCTTCTATTTTAAAGAAAACATCTCTGTAATTTAATGTAATAAACTTTATTTTTTCTTTAGGACTTGTCCAACACTAAACCTGGTACATCATCAGCTCCTTTCACCATCAACGCCCATCAGAGCGAGATCGCCTGCGTGGCTCTGAATCAGCCCGGCAGCGTGGCGGCTTCCGCCTCTCGTAAAGGAACTCTCATCCGTCTGTTCGACACGACGACCAGAGACAAACTGGTGGAGCTGCGCAGAGGAACCGACCCGGCCACCCTCTACTGGTACAGTCTGACCGGCTGATGTATGACTTTGTGTGTGCTTCAAGGCGTCAGTATGCCCCGACAGTAAGAGCAGTAAATCATGATCCACCCCTTTGTTCTCGAGCCTGGACCGAAGCATTTAACAACTAATGGTTGTTCTCCACTCGAAAACATGTTTTTCCTTCTTGTTCCTGCAGTTGGATGTTTGTTCTTCTTCTCTGTGCAGAATGATGTATGTGTTTGTTTCTCTGTGTTCACCTTAAATCTGTGACATCACAACCAGTTTGGAGCCAATCGTGGTCCAGTATGTGATTTATAACAGTGGAAACTCGAAGCCTCTGTTGCGCACAAACGCAGGAAAAGTTGATAAATCAACAATATTTACAGATTCAGAGATTCTGGATTTTAATGAGGGTGAAGGAGATGTTATATTAAGAATTTTTAACTAGTTAACTGAACTTTTTTGGGGGGGAAAACCATATCTGACACAAATTATTAATCCAAGCAGAGGATTTTTTTACCTCCTAAAACATGTCTGGAGGGGATCTTTAAAATTTATAAATGTAGTTTTTTTTTCTCTCAGTTTCAGCTCCATCCAGGAGGTTTTTTTTTCTGAACCTTAAAACTGAAGTTTTCCCAAAACAGTCTCCAGAGTGAATAAATCTTCATCTTGTCAGAACAACGTTGAGATCATAAAATAATCATACGATCAGTTCAGCGGTTTGAGATCGACCGCTGGTTAACATGTAGTATTAAAGAGCTGCGATCGTATTACCGCGTCTTATTCTTTCACTCGTCTGACAACCAAACCACAAAAAAATTAGTTTGTGTATTTGACTGAATTATAACACAGTGATGACAGAGAAGCAACTTTCTCTAATCTGATCACTAATTATAAATGTTATTAAGCTGGTCTTCTTGATCATAAGATAATGATTAATGATGATGTTTTGTTGTTGTTGTTCGTCAACTGAAAAGAGAACAAAGAAGAAGAGATGCAGCTGTTTTAATGTCGTTCAGCATTTTTAAACTAACTGTGATTGTGAGAATTAGAGCTGCAACGATGAATCGATTAGTCAATAATTGTTTTGAACAATTGTTTAAATCATTTGTTACAGCTCGCCAGGGGAAAGGGAAGCAACATAAAACCAGAATGTTGATTGGTTAAACAGTTGTTTATTGCTGGGAAGGCCAAACTACTAACTGAGGGAGAGGAGCCGCAAAAAAAACAATATAACCAAATGTAGTGACTTGATTTCGACTGGGCTGTTACCCAGATATGTAATTGACGCGTCGTCATGTAGTAAATCAAACATCTTCCGACTTGTGCTTGAGATGTATTTATTTACCACTATGTACCAATAAAGCCTTTGCTATACACACACTCACACCTATAACTTGCATGAAAACAAACAAAAAAAGGCTTAAAGATTAGCCTCTAAAAAAACGGTGTGCTTCTCCCGGTAAGCAGCACACCTGAGAAGTAATCTCCTCTTCTTCTACATATGCATTTCCATATCCTGCTGTCCAATACACAACCAGGCAACCAGGGAATGACCTTAACACACACATAGATACAAATGGCTGTAACAGCAAAAGAGTAGGGACAGAGTGCACAGTGAACTCAGCAGTCACGCATTTCTCTGTTCTGTATTTCTCTGTTTAGCATCTTCAGGCTATGCTAACCCATTGTTGCTAACTTTGGAGCTAACCGCCTTTACTTTTCCAGCATTTGGGGAACAACAGATGTGACTTTTTAGCATTTATTAACTGACACACTGCAGTCTGTACTGTACATTTATTGCCAGACTGACAACTTACTACTAACCTTTTCCTCTGCTCCGCTCACATCCACCGTGACTTCTCTGTTGCGCGCTCTTTCCCGCTCGCTACGCAAACATACTCCTTAACGGAGCCGCGCGACCAGTGGTTTCCCAGGCAACGACAGAGGTTGGCTCACATACCGGAACAACGCTGCTCAGAGACTCCCAAACAATTTTTTTTTTTTTTGGCCTGGCGGGGGTTCTCGTTGTGTCATTATGGAGAAACACAGATTCAGTAAACGTTCAGTAACCGTTAAGTACAGTTAGACCCAGCAGTCTTCATCACGTTGGGCGAGTTCAAAGTTGTGAAAACAACGGGGGTGTTTTGAGTACACCCCCGTTGTTTTCACAGGTAATTTGTTAGTCTGTCCCTCCCGCCGCAGGAAATAATGGATTAATCCTGGAAAGCCGTTGATGTCGCACTTTTTTATTTATGAAAATAACACAGAGATTATTCGACCAATGAGAATTTAGTCAGACGAGAGCATATCGACCAGTCGACCAGCAGACTACAGCCCTACTAAACTTACTAACACAAAGAAAACAACAAAGCTAACACCTCACTCTCAATGTCTAGTTCTAAGCGGCTTATAAAATATCACACCAATTTTCATACAACAACAACAAAGAGAAGCACTGGCGGCTGTTCCCTGAGTCCCGGCCGCCCCGGACTAGCGGGCCGCCAGACATTTATTTATCAATTCGGCACACACGGATCGAAGCCTCGCGATTGGAGGGCTGGCTTGAGCAGGGGGCCACTCAACTCAGGAGGAGCCTGGATGACACATTTTTCAGGCAAAAGTGTCAAAACATTTTCTGGTTCCAGCTTCTCAGATGTGATGATTTCTTCTTTTCCTTCTATATCTTAAAGTTTTGGTTTGTTAATCAGACGAGACGAGCGAATTGAAGACGTCAGGGTGTTCTCAAATGAAGTGTGAATGCAATTCTTATTACTCAGATTAATAAATAATGAAAGTCATTAGCTCCAGTGAAGCTCCAGTGAGAAGCAGCACGCCTCCGTTCTGTCTTGTGGAGAAACACTCACAGTTTGGTCTCTGACAGCATCTCTTTCTGCTTTGTTTATTGTTTTCCAGCATCAACTTCAGTCACGACTCCTCCTTCCTTTGCGCCTCCAGCGATAAAGGAACAGTTCACATCTTTGCACTCAAAGACACCAAACTGAACCGCCGCTCAGCGTAAGAACCACTTCTACAAATCAGCTGCTTTTCTTTAACAGTCTGCCAGTCTAATGTGTCTCTGTATTCCTCTTCCTGTCGCAGGTTGGCGCGTGTCGGGAAGGTGGGCCCTGTGATTGGTCAGTATGTGGACAGCCAGTGGTCATTGGCCAGCTTCACCGTGCCTGCTGAGTGTGCCTGTATCTGCGCTTTCGGAAAGAACACGTCCAAGAACGTCAACTCAGTCATCGGTGAGGAAACGATTTGTTTTCAAGTGAAGTTTGTCGTCTTCACACTTGAGTCGAGACTGAATTATTTGTCTCTGGGTTGATGTGATGGCTTTCTTATATCATGTTATTACTTTATTTTGAAATAGTATTATTTATAGGGATGCACGATATTGGGTTTTTTGCCAATATGCAGATATTTCCAACTCATTGTGGCCGATTGTCGATGCCAATATATGCACATTTATTTTTTCCAGCTGGCTGAGGAGACTATTATGCATGCAAGCATAGATTGTACTAAGTATGATCAAGAAAGACAATATACGGAGGAAGAACTCAGAAGGACTCGGTGCTCCGGTTGGATCCACATGGTTCTCCATTTGGATCCAACCGGAGCACCGAGCCCTGTCGGGGTGAAACAGTCCGTCAATCGGAAGCACAGTCAGGCGGCGGAGGAGAAGACGACATATCGGTCTCTCATAATTGGCAGAATTTGCTGATGCCGATATTTCGTTTTAGAGCTTTTATCGGCCGATACCGATGACGTGCCGATAATGTTGTGCATTATTTAGTAAATTCTCAAATATTAGCTGAGGCTTTTATTTAAGAAGCAGGTCTTCATTTGAAACAAGTTTATATTCGAGACAAACCTTTAGTTTGATTTTCTCCCTGTTTTATAAATGTATTTATTCATATTTCAACAGATCTTTCTGTTTTAATTTGCTGTTGACATAAATGAAACAGCACTTTGTTTTATCACTTGTTTCATTAAATTGATTTTAGTGTTTATTTCCGCAGCCAGAGTCATGTCGTTCACTCCATCGACAGAAAAATAATCAGCCTCTATTTGGATAATTGATTCATCTTTTCAGTCATTTTTTTAGCAAACGTTACCTGACTTCAGCTTCTCAGTTGTGAGAATTTGCTGCTACTCAAAACTGAATTTGATCTAATCGTCAATCTTTGCTATTTTATGAAATATCAGATAATTTTGACTCTGTGAATCTATTCAAATAAGACAATCTGAGACGTTTAGAGGTCAGAACTTATCTTCAAGGTTGTGAAACACTGATAGAAAACTGTTTATCTTCAGGTTTTGGTCAAAAGAAGCAATTTAATGACATCGTTTTTGTGTCTGAGGAAGTTTAATGTTCCTTTTTAACTATTTTCTGACATTTTATAGACTTGATATTAGAACTGATAATGATAATAATCGTTGGTAGCAGCCTGACTTGATGAAACGCACCACTTCCTGTGCAGACGTGTCACATTGAAAACCTTTTTAACGCATTAAAGGATGACGACCTCCCTCTCAGATCTCAGAGCTTTAATGTGAAGCATCTGAGTGTTGAGCTTCACTGATGCAGGAAAAAAAAAACTGTAAAGTAGAAGCGACTGGAAATGATTAGAGAATAAAAACAGTGTTTGTGTTAAAGTGTTTTCAGCAAAGTGATGAAGATGACTCACTGTTAATCACTCTAGACTTTAATAAAAATCTCCTTTTGTTTTCTCTTCTTCAGCTGAAAATCTATAAAGTCTGTTTGACGCCAAATTATCTTTTAGTAACGTTGGCCGAACAAAAGTTTTTCATTCTTTCCTAATTACTCTTATTGTTCTTCTGTCAGTTTCCTTTTTTCTTATTAAATTGTAATCAGCATGTTTTTGTCCCACAAAGACGTGATGACAATGTGTCCTTCATATTGTTTATTCACACCAGTCGAGTCAGTGTTCCTGCTTTAAAAAACACAAAGATGATATTTAACGAAGGCTGCAACTAACTGACTAAATTATCGATTAGTCGTTTGGTCCATAAAATGTCAGAAAAAGGTGAAAAATGTTGATCAGTGTTTCCCAAAAGCAGAAGACGACGTCCTCAAATGTCTTGTTTTGTCAGTTTACTGTCATAGAGACTAAAGAAACTAGAAAATATTCACATTTAAGAAGCTGGAATCAGAGAATTTGGACATTTTCTTCATAAAAATGACTCCAAATGATTAATCAGTCATCAAAACAGTTGGCGGTTAATTTAATAGCTGGCAACTAATTGATTAACTGACTAAAGGTCTTTGCACACCAAGTCCGTTTTTTTCATCCGAAATTGTCGCACGTTAAAAAATAAATATGACATCATGTTGTGTCAATCACGTTTACACACCGACTCCGAAAGTTTCGTCCGTCATTAAACTTTTCGGAGCAGGTTCAATTTTCTGCATTTTTTTGCATCCGTCAAAACCACAGACTGTATAAAAATATGGTCGTAGTTACCGTGACGTCACTCGTTGGTTTCTGAAGAGCGGTTTTGAAGCTCAAAGTGAGCCGCTCCGGCCGTCGCCATCTTGGCAGTGCGTGACGCTGCCTAACTCTCAGCCAATCAAAAATGGGCAAAGAGGCGGGCCGAATGGCTGAAACAAGCCACCTAGCGGCTGGCGGACCTGTCACTCAAAGCAGCCATGTCCTTCATTATGCAGAACTTTACAGCTTAATAAAATTTAAACAGGTGAGTTATAAAAAAATTCACCTCCGTACAGTTTAATTAGCTACAGAGACCAAAACCGTTTTTTGCACCAGGCTGTAAACATGTTTATTTCTGCTGTAAAGTTGGACATTTTAACATGGGGGTCTATGGGGACTGACTCGCTTTTGGAGCCTCAAGTGGCCATTCAAGGAACTGCAGTTTTTGGCTTCATTTTACAGCCCCGGAGGTTGCCGCTTGGTCAAAAGCCTTTACAGAGTTGTTTGACCACTCAGAGCCACCGTACACACAAACAACACAGCCTGGAAACACTGATACTATCAGCTCCAGCAGAGAAGTTACACACAGACTGATCACAGGACGACTATTGATCATGATCTTGTCTGTATGTTGCAGCGTTTTGAGGCTGTGCCCTGAATATCTGCTGATCCAGTCGAAAGGCTGATCATTTTGTCTCATATTGCGAATTTTTGCAGCAAATATAGTAATAAAATGCATCGGACTCAGTGTGCGAGGTTTCTGTGCGTAACGATTTTTGTCAGATGAAGGATTAAAAAAAGGCATACGAAAAAACGGACTTGGTGCACAAAGACTATAAGCTTTACATTGAATTTTTGCTTCTTTCTCTTCTCGTCCTGCAGCCATCTGTGTGGACGGGACCTTCCATAAGTACGTGTTCACTCCTGACGGAAACTGCAACCGAGAAGCCTTCGACGTGTACCTGGATATATGTGATGACGACGACTTCTGAGGCTGCCGCGGAGAGAAAGAGAGAAAGCGGTGGAGAAACATCATCTGGAAGGACAAAGTCAGACGTAAGAACAAGGAGGAAATGTGACGACGATGATGTTGAAGAAGAATAATGATGAAAACGACTGATGAGTTAATGTTTATTGTTGGTGTTCTGGAGACAGATGGACCTGTGTTCAGAGAATCAGAGAGACACGTTTTATAAAGTCCTTTGTCTTTGTAATCAGTTGTATCTACAGTATGTAGCAGTGTGAATAAAAATAAAGTTTTCTATTAGCCTACATGAGTCCGACTGGTCGATTTATGTGACAAATACACTTAAACCTCAGAAGTAGTTTGCTGTATTTATGAGACATTACCTGTTGAAGTCGAATTGAAATTCATTTTTAACTTCTATAATTTCTTAGTCTTCTTACTACTAGCATAGTCAGCTAGTGATAAGCTCCTTAGCCTTTGAGATAACGCTTATAGCAAGCTAGTTAGCCAGACATGCTAACGTTAGCAGCTTAGGCAAACACAGTTCCTTGAATGACCACTTGAGGCTCCAAAAGGGAGTCAATCCCCATAAACCCCCATTATGTTATGCATAATGAAGGACATGGCTGCTTTGAGTGACAGGTCCGCCAGCCGCTAGGTGGCTTGTTTCAGCCATTCGGCCCGCCTCTTTGCCCATTTTTGATTGGCTGGGAGTTAGGCAGCGTCACGCACTGCCAAGATGGCGACGGCCGGAGCGGCTCGCTTTAAGCTTCAAAACCGCTCTTCAGAAACCAACGAGTGACGTCACGGTAACTACGTCCATATTTTTATACAATCTATGGTTGAATCCTCTTCTTACAGTTTTGCTTTTTGGTTTTAGAAAGGCAAAACAAAACTGCACCATATGATTAAAAGAGGACATTAATTTACCTTTTTCTCTATATGAATTAATCCATCACGTGTTTTATGATGTTTCCTAGAATCTTTAATATTTTCTGATATTTTTATGATTTTTTAAGCTCTTATTATAACCCTGTGCTGCAGATCTCGTCTTTCCAACGCTATAATTGGACCATCTCAGTTTGGGGAAGAGATTTAGCAAACAGTAAATGATCATGATTATAGCTGGAGAATATAAACACTCACACAACACACACACAGTAGATAGCGATGAGTATACACACCAGCATTTATAATAATAAACATGCACCTGGGAGCATGTGATGCTTGGCAGATCACATTCACAGACACTCATTACCAGCTGTGGACAAATCTGTTGTTTGTTTTGTCATCCAAACAAATGTTCCATGAAGATCAAGTTTTGTCTGTTATTGCTTGTTTTATTTGGTCTGAGTAACGCTGATACTGATGCATTTACAGAGAAAAACACTCTTTAACCAGCGGAGGAAGAATTACTCAGTGAAGTAAAAATACTCTATTACAAGTAAAATGCTGCATGAAAATCGCCTACACTAAAAGTACATAAGTATTATGAGCTTGATGTAGTTAAAGTATTGCAGTAAAAGTACATAAGTATTATGAGCTTGATGTAGTTAAAGTATTGCAGTAAAAGTACATAAGTATTATGAGCTTGATGTAGTTAAAGTATTGCAGTAAAAGTACATGAGTATTATGAGCTTGATGTAGTTAAAGTATTGCAGTAAAAGTACATAAGTATTATGAGCTTGATGTAGTTAAAGTATTGCAGTAAAAGTACATAAGTATTATGAGCTTGATGTAGTTAAAGTATTGCAGTAAAAGTAGTGGTTTGGTCCCTCTGACTGATATATTATTATATATGACATCATTAGATTATTAATAGTGAAGCATCAGTGTTAGAGCAGCATGTTACTGTTGTAGCTGCTGGAGGTGGAGCTAGTTTACACTACTTTATATACAGTTAGCTAGTTTAGTCCAGTGGTTCCCAACCTAGGGGTCGGGCCCCTCCAAAGGGTCAGCAGATAAATCTGAGGGGTGGTGAGATGATTAATGGGAGAGGAAAGAAGAAAAAACAAAGTTCTGATACACAAATCTGTTTTCAGTTTTTGGACTTTTTCTCTAATCTTTGATTTTTGCTGAAATATTGGATCATTTGAACATTTATTGAAATGAAAGCATGTGAGAAGTTTAGAGGGAAAAATCACTATTTGGTGGAGCTGTTAACAACTCATAGACATGTGAAATGTGACCCCGACTACACACTGCTTTTTGTAAGACGTCAAAAGACAAAAAGGTTGGAAACCACTGGTTTCATCTTTAACAATGTGTTGTATTTTAAAAGCTTGTTATATTATCCATTGTGTCAAATCTTCATCTGAAAAGTAACTAAAGCTGTCAAATAAATGTAGTGGAGTAGAAAGTACAATATTTCCCTCTGAAATGTAGAAAGTAGCATCACATGGAAATACTCAAGTAAAGTACAGAGTATTACTTTTCGATGACATTCATATAATTTATTTATAAGATAGTTAGTAGTTAACATTAAAGGGAGGAAAGCAGCAGGTAAACACAACTGTCCTGTCGTTCATTTCACTTATATATTTGTTTCAAAACCTGTTTGAGAATAAGTTTTATTACAGAGCAGTAGATGTTTGGAACAGGAAAACAGAGCAAGTTTTATTAACAAAAAATTATTTTAAAACTTGAGAAAGTTTGACAAGAACAACTTAAAGTTGAAGTAAACTAACAGCCTCACAGCTGCTCGTCTGCATTTGAACTTCTCAGCCGACCATCTGCTCAGGTAAACAGGACAAACTTAAACAGGTGCGAGTATTCAGATGTGACCGAGAAAGACCTTGTAAACAAAGACAAGTTACTGTTTGCATTCAGTGTTAGACACCTAAAGGCAAATACGCTGAGTGCATTTAAAACATTTATAAAGCTGATTGTTGGCATGTTACCGCCACCAACTGTTAATCTGCAGAATGGTGTGAAATCAACTGCAAGATGACGTAATCGTAAAACCATTTCTCTTTGGTGCTTTTGGCGTTACAAAACTCCACAGGATACCTTTAAAATGGAAAAGACTTCTCTCATTTCATTAAAACCCTTTGGAGCCTGTTTGTAAATGATACCTCTGCTATCCAGTGGTGTCGCCCAGTAAGCTGTACTTCACTGTATAATATAATAAATAAATAAACTCACTTATAGAAGTTGTATTACAGTTTTGTTTCAGTTGCTAACAAGCTAAAATGACACATAAAGCACAGTTATTGACATTCAGACAGCAAAACCTCAGATGAAGTCTTCAAAACACATTTACTCATTTCAACACGTCACTTTTTGCAACACGTTTCTCTACATAAGACTGGAAGGAATCTGACATAAAGTCACCTGTTTCAAAACACAGCCGTTCAAAATGCCAAACCCACGGACCAACGAGCCGCCTGGACAAACACATATTTGCTTAATTGTCGACTCATCGATCAGGATGTGAGCATTATAAAGGTGAGCACCTTTTTACAACAATGGAAGCCAACAGAGCAGCAGGAGGAAGAGGTAAAGGGAGGAAGGGGGAAGAGGACAAAGAAGAGGACAAGGAAGAAGACGACTTTATGATGAAATCCAGGGAATGTTAGTTGACCATGTTCTCAATCTTGGGTTGACGATGAGAGAGGACATTTAGACTGGAGCACAGGTACATTTCCACATCTTCATTCACTCTACATAATTCAGGACTCCACAAATTATACATCAGTTGTTGTGTGTCACCTGTTTACTTCATGAGCGGCTGCCATGTCATTCAATCTATAACTGTACAATAATCCTCCACAATATACTGTGGTATGTTATTGTTTTTTCTAAAGAACTGAGAGACAAAGACATTAAGGGTTCGTATGTCCAGATGGCAAATAATGCAATTAGACTCCACGTTGACCCGTATTCTCCACACGGAGCCTTTTGAGAGAAATTCTGAAAGAATCAAAGGTTTGAGACATTAAACACTACACTAGGAGTCTACCTACTGAATACAAATACATTATTCAGCAAAGCACAAATAGTGGGTTTTATACGAATATTTGTTTCATACAAATATTCTAAAAATGATTTGTTGGGGGTGTTCCCCAGAGATAAAGCTGAGCTATTGACACAAGCAAAGTGCTCCCAAGAGACTCTCCATAACCTGTTGTTCCCCTTCTCCTTTCCACAAAGTTAGGTTGTAAAAAATAGGCAATAAATGAAAAGTGCAAAGCAAGAATCACCTTTGAAGTTCCTCCCTACATGTTAAACGCTGTGCTGTCTCTGTGTTATGGGTGTATAAATAGGTAGAAGTCTGTTTGCAGTAATCAGCGCAGTCGTCTATGATCTGGGAGACTCCAGTTCAAGACCCGGTGTGGGGACCTCCTTCATAAGGTAGTTTATTAATGAACACTTATTGTAACACTTTAATTTTCTAAAATCAAAAGCATAAGAAAAACAAAAACAGGATTTTTAAGCCTCTTTACACGTTTATTCAAATACAAATACAAATAATTTTGCTGCCTCAACAAATAAAAATAAAAATACAAATACTGGGATCTCTGCACATCCCTACACTACACCCAGTGTAGCGTACTACACCATATTGACTGATTCTTTTTTTAGATATAAATATGTTTTTGTTTTCAGAGAGTACTGGAAACGGATGCTAATGTGATCCCACAGAGATCACAATGTTTGCTGCCATCACACATGAAGGTCTCCTCCATCGCCGTGCCAACCTCGGTCCACACAATGCAGCCCACATACTCACATTTTTGAACAGACTGCACAACATTTGATACCAGCGGACCACACAGATGACACAGAGCAGCACCGATATGTTGCACTATGGGACAACATCAACTTCCATCGTGCAGCTTTGGTCCAAAAATTGGTTTGTTGACCATCCACAATTTCAATACCTTCCACCCGACTGGATTTCTCAATGCAATTGAAGAGTTCCTCTCTGCGTGGCGGTGGAAGGTGTGTGACCATCAGCTCTGTGTGCTGGAAGAGGAAGAGGAATGTGATGAAGAAGCTTTGATGTCCAGCCAGCGAAGATGTTGTCTGTGATGCTGATGAGGTGCTGTGACCGGACTCAGCTAGGCGTCGAGATGTAGCCTGTATGTTTCTTTCCTCTTTTATTTTTTGTACATTTTTTTTTTTGTATATTTTTTCCTCAGTTTTCTTTTGTTTACAGACCTCGATAGAGAGCATATTATTTTGCTAAACGCTGTGTTTTGCACTGATTTGTTGTGGAGAAAAATAAAAAAGTTTTATTTCAACAGTATATTTGTGTTTCTGTAGACTTGAACAATCTCTCTCTGCAAAAATTCTCCACACACAGAACTATTATTATGACAAAGCCAACCAGAGATGAAAGTGCTTTTCACTGAGCACGACAGCATGAAGATGGTTGGACAAAAAAAATCTGGTAATATGAATGAAGTGTGGCCGTTTGGTGCAAAAGTTTGATTTTGTTTTTGAAGTGTTTATTGTTCCTCTTTCAGCAGATGAATGTGAAAACGAACTGCAAACATCATTCTGCACAGAGAAGAAGAACAAACATCAAGCTGAAAGGACAAGAAGAAAAAAATCAGCAGCTCTGCTATTCGGTGGTGTCGTCCAATAAGCTGCAAATATAAAAAATGAGGTAATAAATGTAGAAAAAACACACAAAACCTGCCGACAGAAGTTCATTTTATATAAAACAAACACACAAAATGATCATAACAAAGACAGAAAACACAAAATCTGACTCAGAAATGTCCCAGAAACAAAATATAACATGTTGATTAGTGAGCTGTTTCCCTGTGCTTCCAGTCTTTATGCTAAGCTAAGCTAACTGACTGCTAACTTGATATTTCATACATTTGTTTGAGTCTTTTATGGATTGCTTTGTTTTGGATTTATATTAGATTTCTTTGTTTAAGTACCTAAAGAAACAAACAATAACAAATAAGTCTTGACCTGAAATTATTTACGTCGTGTCTGCAGGTCGTCTCATCCTCATAGTTGTACAAACTGTAGGTTTTAGCAGCTACAGTTCATCACAACGCCCCCTCGTTCATTAAACGCTGTTGAATCATACTGAACAGCCCTGAACCGGTTGACCGGGCCTGAACCAGTAGGTGTGCATCAGATCCCACTCTGACATTTTAAATGCTGAACCCTGTTCCTGCCCTCACATTTATTCTGATGTATCTGAGCTTCGGTTTTTAACTTCTACTTCACAGCAGCAGCAGTTTAACGGCGCGCTTTAACAGGCACTTGTCATTCGTGCAAGTGTTTTAAATGCCAGCGATGATGAGTCACTTGTTTGAAAACAAACCCAAAAAAATGCAGTTTTAATATGATGTGTGGCCTCCACTGTCATGGTTTTTAAAAAGAATATCTGTTTTATTGGGTTGCACTAAACTGTATGTTGCCAACAAATCATCACCGCTGTACACACGACCTGCTCAGCACCAAACACACAGTTAGCTGTAGACTAGCTGGTGAACATAGTGGAGCATTAAGCAGCTAAAGAGCCAGATATTTCCCTCAGGAGTTGGTAGAGAGCAAAAACAGAGCTAAAAGAGAGTGAATATTGGACTCACATTCACCAGGTGGACAGAAACACGACTCCAAATGAATGATAATGTTGCTCCGTAACTGCTGGATGTTTGCTAACAAGTTCAACATATCAACTTAAAAACTGATGATATTTCTGCAGAAAACTAGTGGACAAAACATCAGTTAATGCGGTAATGAATCATCACATAATAAACAAACCTTTTCTCTTCATGGAGACAATTAAACTTGTTTCTACAGCTGATGATAACGTACCTGCATGTAATGAGAACTTTTGGTGAAATACATTTCTAAGTAATGTAGGTTTGTACCAACCTGTGACATTAATAATACTCTGTGACCAGCTGTGTAAAATAATCTTACTATTCAGAATAAAATATCGAGTTATACACTCTTTTTTTTCTTGACCACATGAGACAAATCCAGCCATTAACGTGTCAGCGGAGCGAACAGGAGAAGTGAGATTTGCCATAATCACTCTCTGTAATTCCACCTGTCAGTTAAACAGAAGATTAAATGAAGGAATATGAACTGACTTCTGTGCTTCGGCTCACTGAAGAAATTATGTCTACATTTAGCAAATTACTGCCAGTTCCAAGTAACATAATGCTTTTCTTGTTAAAAAAAAAAAAGAAAGAGAACAAAGTGAGCGTTTCCAGGAGAAAAGAGACATCTGATCATCTGTGTGTCTCGTCTGAAGACGTTCGAACTGTCAGTCCTGTGACTCACTGTGAAACTTCATTTCCTCCTCACTGTGATTTCTGTTCATTGTTATTCTGTCAGCTACAGAAAGCTGTTCACCTACAGATTAATCAGTTTATGACAACAACTGATGAATAAAATGTTTGGATGTTTGATTCAACCTGTGAAAACAGTTAAGAAGAGAAGTTTCTGCAGCACTCAACAAATTTAATTTAAGACTTCTTAATTAAACATCACTCTGAATGATTTTAAATGTTTATAATCCACATCTAATCAGTGTTCGCTTGTTGTCTTTTGCCTAAAAACCATTGAGACGATAAATTGAAAATTAATTCTCATCCTTTTGTCATTTTTCAAGAGAAAATACTAAACTTTCTCAAGATGAAGCTTTTCAGTTGTGCCTACTTACCATTTTTCTTCATCTTGTGTGATAAATTGATCAGTAACTTGATAATTTTGGGGTTTTAGACCATTGATCAGACTAAACAAGCATCTATGTGAAGAAATCAATTTGTGTTTTAGGAAATTAAAGCTTTTATAGACGTTTTTAACACCACATAGAATGCAATTTAACACCTTTTTCATTGGCAGTTTGGTCAAAAAACGACCAAAAGTATGTGAATTTATTGACATTTATATCACATATTTGATCATACTTCCCAGCTGTGTGTAATGATAACTTTTTCTAATATAATCAATCAATTAATGTGACCTGGACCCAGATGAGTGGCAGAAAACTGATGGATAAATTAACCAGTTACAAAATAATTAACTTGTCTTTAGGATGTAATATTTCATGTGACTTTATTAAACATTTGATTCATGATCTATAACTAGATATAGAGACATATTTTGAGACATATTTGTGTTTTATGTTGTTTGTCCTTGTTGTTGCCTGGACGCTCTTAAAAGAGATTTTTAATCTCAGTGGTTAAATAAAAACTAACATATAAATAAATACATTTTTCCTATCAATTAATTTGCAGATTATTTTTTTGCTTCATCATTTGGTTTATAAAATATCATTAAATAGCAAAAATTATCCATCACAATTTCCAAGAACTCAAGCTGATGTCATCACGTCTCGTTTTGTTCGACCAAGAGTCTAAAACCCCAAAAATATTCAGTTTACTGTAAAGACGACGAAAAGCAGCAAGTCATCAGATGGGAGGAGCAACAACCATCAAATGTTTGTCGTTGTTCCTTGAAAAATGACTAAAACTGTTGATTATGAAAATAGTTGCTGATTAACTTCCTGCTGATCGACTAATTGATTAACTGCCTGATTGCTGTGGCTCTAAATTAAAATTAATTTAAGTTTTCTCTAAAATCTTGTCTCCCAAGATATTACATTTAGAGGGTCACATGTCCACAAACAGCCTCAGACTGAAGCCAGAATTCCTGCACAGATTCACGCTGGAAGAAACATGTCTCTAGTCTCAGTATCCGTCTCACAGAATCCACGAGTTGTTGTTCTTAAATCTTTTATGCGAGAAGTAATCGGATGGATAGAAAGAGATGTGACTACTTGGAAAAAAAACCTACTTTGATGTTTTTATTCTGTCTCTCTCCTGGGAGACAAGGATGATATTGTGCTGCTCTGAAACAAAATCAGCAAAATTTCAAGATTTTCAATGATCTAGCGCCCTCTGCTGGTCTGTCAGTGTTACTGGAAGTCATAGCAAGACCAGTTCACTTGATGATAAAAAAAAGGAAATAGTGACCTTGAACTACTGACATAGAAACTGAGGATCATAAAGAAAAGGATCAGACCACATTAAGTATAATTCAAATGAGTTACTGTTGCTGCAAAGAGAACAAGAAGGTTTTAGAAACAGAGTTGCAAATCTTTGAAATTAGGTTTATTGTCAAAAATCTAAATATTCATTGTGTCACTCTTTAAGAAAATGCTGTACAGTACACACATTTAAATCCATCGACCAGCAAACATCCTGCTGTACAGATAACGTCTTTGTGATCTTTCAGGCACCAGAAACTGTCTTTTACTTTTAAACAAAAAGTTAAAATAAAAACCGCCTGAACAATTTACGGTTTAAAACAGCTGCCAGTTGCTCAAATGTCCTTTTTCAAACCTCACAGTTTCAACCTGTGTTTCTTCCAGGCGTCGCACCTGAACCGTCACCAAGGATCGGAAGCTTCGAGCCTGAATCCTTCGTCTTGTTTCACTGCGGAACAGGTGACCCGAACATCTCCATGGTCTCCATAACAAGCGACAGGTGATCCAGAAACGAGGTCACGGACACGCGGAGGATTCGAGCTTCGTCGGCGCTCCACCTCCTGAAACACACGGAGGAAGGAGGCGTTAACGAGACTGTTACATAAAACACAGTAAACAGTGTAAAGATGGAGGCTGAGCAGGTGTGAAGGAGGGACGGCACTTCTCACACAGACAGCGTGCTGCCTGACACCGTCAGATGTTTGCTGATGCCGCCTTTCCTCGGCTCTCGGTCCGGCGACAGGGAGCGCAGAGCGATGACAGCCTCACGGGACGACGGGAAGGGAACGTCCAGAGAACTGCAGGAGGGTCAAGGAAGACCGCGGGAGTGTCTGATGTTTGACAAGAATCTCACAAATAAAAAACAGACGAGACATCAACAGCACGTCCCGAAAAGTTACAGCCAGTTGCCCCTGAAATGTTTGAAATTTGATGGCTTTAGTACGGCGGCATGTTGCTGCTTCCATGATCAAAACATATTTGCTCAGTGCTCAGAGATATTTTATTACTAGTTGCCATCAGCCAAAAACTACTTTCACGCCTTCAGTTGGTCCAAATGCAGCAGCTTTTAACAGGTTTTAACAAACGACATCACATAACTCTGGTTCTGGCATCGCTCCACTGGCTGCCGGCCGGTTTTAGAATTGATTTTAAGAATTTATTACTCACTTTTAAAGGTATTTCTGGGCCAGATCCTCTGGCAGGTCTTTACTTACTGTTCCAAACTCCAGATTAATAACATGGGGGGTCGAGAAGATCTGAGGCTCACAGACACGTTTAAAACTCTTCTAAAAATGTACTAGATTAGATTAGTATAAATTTGCTTTTATATAACGTCATCTCTTAACGTCATCTCTTATCGTCTTTCATCGTTGTTTTTACAAAGTGATAAACAATTATTATATTATTGTCATATCACTTTTTCTTGTTATATCACAAACTAAACGTATCTCATTTTAAAAAAACTTTTCTCATTGTAACATAAGTTGGTAAGTTGTTATTAAAAGAAACTAATGATTATTATTTCCTCGATTAATCGATCAGTCTATGAATTATCAGCAAACAGTGAAAAATGCCAGTTTTTATTTCTCACAGCTCAAGGAGATCAGCCCAAACTCTAAACATATTCTGTTTACTGTCATATATCAGAAAGAAAAGCAGCAAATCTTCACATTCGGGAAGCTGGAACCTGAGAATTTTGTGCATACTTGCATGAAAAATGACAAACAATTAATCAATTATCAAAATAGTTGATTAATTTTCTGTCGAGCGACTGATCGTTGCAGCTCTAAATAAGGAAATTCCATATGTCCTTAAAACAAGAAAAAGACCCAGTCAGTGCCTGTGAGATGATACTGTAGCATTTATTACGTTTAATTTCATGCTTTGGATGAGAAATGACGAACCATCATCCATCAAGCGTTTAGGCTATCATGCGCTGGGCGACAGGCTTCATTTACTGTCACACAAGTAAAGGAAAAGCAAAAAATCATCTCAACTGGAAGCTGGAACTATGTCATGTTTTGGCGTTTTGGCATTTTGGCTTTAAAATTATTTAAATGATCAATCAGCTATCAAAATAGTTGATTGATTTTGTATCGATTAACTAATCAATTAGTCGTTTCAGCTCTGATTTCAATATAAAGATCCAGATGAGGTCACAGGTCCAGTTTAGAGATGAAATGATCAGTCGATCAATGATTTTGATAATCGATTTATCATTTTTATAAACAAAAATGGCAAAACTGGTTCCTGCTTCCCAGATATGAATATTTTCTGGTTTTAATCCTTCTCTATGATGATAAACCTTATCTTATCTGACCTTAACATTATCATTTTTAAAAATAACCATGACATCTGGAAACTTATGGCATTTTTCACAATTTGCTGACATTTTACAGACCACATGAATAATCAATTAACTGAGAGAATAATCAGTACAATCATTAGTTGCAGCTGTAGTCAAGTTATTAACCAACTATGTAATTAGTATTTTTAAGAAGCTATCTTTGTCTCTATTCATGATGATTGATTAAATAACCAGTTGATCGTCAGAAAATAAATCACCAACTATTTTGATAATCAATTCGTCGTTTTGGATCATTTATTAAGAAAAAAAATGCTAAAATTCTCTGATTCCAGCTTCATTTTCTGACATTTTATGTACCAAACAACTAATCGATTAATCAAGAAAATAATCAACAGATTAATCAAACTTAGTTAGTTTCAGCTCTACACAACAAACGAGCTGTCGAAGTTTGATGAACACACTGTGATCGATCCTGAATGATTGCATGTGACTAATAAACTTGATTGGTTTGACTGATGAGATTGATAGTAATATCTTATATTAGCAGACAACAACAAACCTGTCAGATCAGCTGTGACCAAAACACGGACACGTTACCATCTCCTATCAGCTGACAGAACCACCAACATCAGAGCCCAGAGATCAATATTATTAATTAAAAACCAGAATATTAACATGAGACGCGGTGAAACAGCCGCTCAGCAGCAGAAACATGTCCCGTAAAGCGAATGTTTCACTGCGTTTATCATGAATTAAAGTCAAAAACAGAAAAACTAACCTTTGTCACACAAACAAGACTCAGAAATAAAAACCCGCAGCTGACATTAAAGGATACAACTCCAGTTTGCCTGATCCGTGGTTCGTTTCTCCGTCGGCCGCCGCCATTATGATTGTTGTTGAAGTGAGTGAAGTGACCGGAAGTGACGACTGAAGAAGCAGATGAAGAAGAAGAAGAAGAAGAAGAAGAAGACGCTGTTTTTCCTCCCGTGCAGCGGCTGCTGTCCCCAGCGGCAGATTACTATAATACACCGCACACATTAAACCAATGAAAAAATACTTCAGTACAAGTTAAAGTACATAAGTATTATGAGCTTGATGTAGTTAAAGTATTGCAGTAAAAGTACATAAGTATTATGAGCTTGATGTAGTTAAAGTATTGCAGTAAAAGTACATAAGTATTATGAGCTTGATGTAGTTAAAGTATTGCAGTAAAAGTAGTGGTTTGGTCCCTCTGACTGATATATTATTATATATGACATCATTAGATTATTAATAGTGAAGCATCAGTGTTAGAGCAGCATGTTACTGTTGTAGCTGCTGGAGGTGGAGCTAGTTTACACTACTTTATATACACTTAGCTAGTTTAGTCCAGTGGTTCCCAACCTAGGGGTCGGGCCCCTCCAAAGGGTCAGCAGATAAATCTGAGGGGTGGTGAGATGATTAATGGGAGAGGAAAGAAGAAAAAACAAAGTTCTGATACACAAATCTGTTTTCAGTTTTTATATCAGTCAGAGGGAACGAACCACTACTTTTACTACAATATTTTAACTACATCAAGCTCATAATACTAGTATAGTACTTTGACTGTAGTAGGATTTTTCACCCAGGACTTTCACTTATACTTTTACTTATTTATACATTGCTGTATTGGTATTTTTACTTAAGTAAAGGATCTGAATACTTCTTCCACCACTAAAGAAAACAAGTAAAATAAATGTGTTTCATAAGTCATTAATAAAACAAGTTAAGAAGCGTTTCCGGTTTTCTTTCACATTAAACTGTGATGTGACTTATGTCAAACTCAGCTGTGCGCGTCTGCGCATCTGCCGCTCTGTCGCTCCGCCGCTCTCTAAACTGCTCCACCGCTTCTGCTGCTGCTGATTTTTTTTTTTACCAAAAGCAATGACATCGTCTGCACGTATTATTTATGATAGCCTTTAATAATTGATCTATTTATTTATTTTACCACTAGATCGACTTTGCAGCCGCCAGCGACAGATAAGCTCTCCTCTCCTCCTCCTCTCCTCCTCTTCTCCTCCTCTTCGTCCTCCTCCGACTTGTTCCAGCAGCGTGTTGATGATCGATACATCTGACTGAAAAAGTGAGTACATATATTACATATTACTGCCCGCAAATGACAGTTTTATTGTGGTCTGTGCATGGAGTATCAATAAAATAACCAGAAATTTGTACACGGAAAGAAGATAAGAGACAACTTAGTGTTTAAATAATGATTTATGAATAAATCACACTGTAAGTGTTTTTAAGTGAGTGATTACAGAGGACAGTAATATTATTACTGGATAATAAGACAGGAAATGGTCTTTAATCATGTATTGCAATGCAGTTAGGGTATAATGTACTTTAAAATGATGATATACTTACAGAAAAATAAATGGCACAATACATTGTTAAAAGTGTTTTTTATTGTGTATATAAGTGTAATTTATTATTGTGGAAAACATAAAGCTAAGCCTGAGAAGAACGAAGGGTGCATCTTTCTAAATAAAGTATGGAGGCTTATATGTGATGATAAAATACTGGGAACTAACACTGCAACTAATGATTATTTCCATTAGTTGCTTGGTCTATAAAATGGTGAAAAATGTTTCCTAAAGCCCAAGATGACGTCCTTAAATGTCTTGTTTTGTCCACAACACAAAGATATTCAGTTTACTGTCATAGAGACTAAAGAAACCAAAAATATTCACATTTAAGAAGCTGGAATCAGAGAATGAAAAATGACTCAAAACAACTAATCAATTAATCAACTAATCGATTTGGCTCTAAAATAATTCAGTATGTAGGCTGATACTGTATGTTGATAACCATTATGTAGTTTTAGGATCCGTCTGATGATCAGATCCTAGAACAGCTTTTATGATCATAACACACAATTCTTATTGAGGCTTATTGGACAACATGCAGTATAAAGAAAAATGTAGCAAATTATTCATCCAATCAACAAATGTAAATGTATGGACGAGTAATTCAAGCTCAGGCAATGTCCATGACTTTTAAATGATAGTACAAAAGTATAGAAAACGTGGGAGAAAGGCTGATCACACCAGCGTTTCTGAGGCAAAGTCAGTTGTATTTGTTAAGTAAATCTGTCAAGTTCAGCTTCGGTGATCTTTGAAATGCAAATTTACTCTGTTGACCAACAACAAACTGTCTCGACAGAACATTGCTGACATTTGAGGGAACCGAGAGTCTAAAATGGAAGAAGCTATTGTCGCTTATTAGCTGCATGTCACCATCAACTTTCATTTAACGTCCTCTGTTGCAGTAAAGTGCTTTACAAAAGATCAATGGTTTGCAGACACAGGAGGAGTCGATGATACAAATTTGTTTTTGGAATAAACTGTGTGAACTTATTGTCTCGTTAGCAACTGCAGCTGGCGTTCACTAGCTCAGAATGTGGGAATGTGTAGTCAGAGGAATTTAATTTGAGGATCTCAGAGTATTTATCGATTTTTAGTTTTAATCCTGAGTAATTTTTTGTACTTCTTATCACAGTATTTCATGGTAATGTTGAATTATTTGGAAATGTCCAGTAGCAGCTTTGTATATCAAAGGCAAATTTCCCTCTGGGACAATAAAGTCTTATCTTAAAAGGCTTTAGGCCCAGTTCCCCAACGTCATCATTGTTTTGTGTGTTAAATCATCATTTATTTCAGTCAAATGTTTCCATTAATTTGTTGATTTTCAGTAGTTTATTTTGGTAGATGGGTCAGCCTGATCTGTATGTTTCTTTCAGTTGTTCTGCCTGTGATGTTGTGGTTAGGTCACAGCCTGTGTATAAAGATGGTCACCCGTTGGTTTTATTGGAGCCAACTTGAAGCCCTGAATTGTGATTTATGTTTTCCATTTGGAGCCAGGACGTCCAAATAAGGAGCGCGCGATGTTGAGCAACAATTTCCAAAACAACCACCAGAACACTGAATTTAGAGATTGAGGCCGTAATGACTCATCGAAAAAAAATGATTGACTTAGTATTTTTAGAGAGAAGTTGAGGCTTTTTGAGTGGGAGTCAGTCGGAGCAGCTAGCGGCTGCCGGTGGCACTTAAAGGTGCTTCAGCCACAAGACGTGGGAGCTGCTGCTTGAGTTAGATCAGCTGCTAAATCAGGGATAGTGAAACCAGGTTTGCATCATTATCGGTGAGAGACTGGACACTGTTAGGATATTAGACGACAGCTATAACTGCTCTGTAGAAAATGACATTTGGTTGAACTTAGTGCGCTTATGACTGTTTGTATGCTTATACATCACCTTTTTTACCTCCTGCCTGCTGACCTGCTTCATTAACATCTCTTTAGAAGTTTCCAGTGCCAGTGCGGTGGCTGCACTGGCACTGTACAGTCCTGAGACCAAAATGTCAGCCGGGCGTAAACAGTTCACCAAGTAGTCCTGTTTTTAGTCACTAGAACCAAATATGTTGTGTGGATGAATTTTGCTGTGCCTCTTTCTAGTGTGATCAAGCCTTTGTAGTGTAAGTCTGGGATTTGTGGGCTGTAAAATAAAGCAGTAACACGTTGACCCTCTTAAAATACTACATTCAGTATCCTGTGATTTGTAGGCTGTAATCTTTTACATCTTTAGAGGAACTACAATTTGTGAATAAATGTATTGTCTGAATATAGCCTACAGTCCAACTTTATCCAGCTAACACATGTTTGTAATGTTCCTCCTCTTTGTGTTTCCCTCTCTGCTCAGTCTGTTTGTTCATGCATGTGTACATGGCCATGTCCAAGAGCGCTGGCACCCTGCGGGACCTTCAGCTGGCTCTGCAGCTGAAGATCGAGGAGTTGCGACAGAGAGACGCTCTCATTGATGAGCTGGAGCTGGAGCTGGACACTAAGGATGATCTGATCAGACAGCTGCAGATAGAGCTGGACAGGCATCGCAGCGCCTCACAGCACGCAGCCAACCTTGGGGAGACGGCAAACACAGGTGTGCCACCGCAATTACCGTACCTGCCAGTGAAGGTGGCAGGTACGCCATTAGGCAAGGCGACAAAAGTCTGACAAGTCAGAGGCAGAGCTGTAGCCAGGATTTTACAAATACTGAAGTCGTACGCCAACTCCCCCACCCCTGAAAACTTAATTTATTCAGTAAATCATTCAGTCACACTGTTCTCAAAGCCTCCACACTGCTGGGAATAACATTTTTGTTGGGGAAATGCTGAATCATTTATTTTGGATCATTTATTCAGGTTTAGATCCAACCACTCACATCAGATGTTTTATGTTTTGTCTGACAGTTTTATGTCCTCCTTCTGAGGCCAACTTAATTTTCTTTATAGTGGGAAAGACAAGTAAACTTGAACTTAAACCCCTCTCAGGTTGCCACAAATTACAGATTACCTGAAAAAAATACAAAAAACATGACCTCATACCACAAATAAAAAGAATAATGATACTAATAATTTAGCAATACATAAAGTAAAAGAGGCATGCACAATTCAGCTCAGTTGCAGCACATTAAACAGTAAACATACCTGAAAATGTCACTTCGGAAATGTTAGATACTGGTTTGGTTGTTGCTCTTCAAAATCCCCGTTAATAACATGCTGTCTGTCCATGACCTGCAGCTACAGCTCACTGACACGCACACCTCAGCTGCTGTCAATCAAAAACAGACACCCACACGCTCCTCCAGCTGCTGTCAATCAAACACAGACACCGACATGCACAACCCAGCTGCTGTCAATCAAACACAGACACCGACACGCTCCTCCAGCTGCTGTCAATCAAACACAGACACTGACACACCCCTCCAGCTGCTGTCAATCAAACAGACACCGACACACCCCTCCAGCTGCTGTCAATCAAACACAGACACCGACACACCCATAAATGTGATTTCAGCTGGACATTAACTCTTGTCTCTCTGGATGTGTCCATAAGGAGCAGCAGCGCAGACTCCAGCAGCACCTGATGAACCTCAGCGCACCAAGCGACAGGCCATCTCAGCAGAGCCCACAGCGCTGGACCCCTCCCAGCTCACGGACGTTACACTCACCAGCTACTGCAAGACCAAAGAGTGAGCACAGAAAACCTTAAACACACACACACAAACATGAACACACACTCACAACGAATAATCGTTTTGATCTACCTGTGTATGTGTAGGTCCAGTGAGCTGATCCAGAGGGCTCTGATGGACAATGACTTTATGAAACATCTGGAACACGGGCAGGTAGTAACCACCTCTGTGCATCATCCTTCTCATGTGTCTGATTTTAAAAACTAACTTGTTTGTTGGCTGATGTGTGCAGATCCTCACCATCATGGACTGTATGCATCCCACCAGCCTGGCCAAAGGCTGCTGTGTGATCCAGGAGGGAGATGACGGCTCGACAGTCTACGTTCTGGAAGGTACAGCTCCCCCATTGGGTGTTGCAGCCAACAGTGTAACATCACCTACTGTAGGCTGTAATATTCTCTCCTCTAATCTCTGTGACTGTCACATGACCAACTCTCATATTAGTCATTGAGTGCTTTGCTTTAAGAAGTTTTGTAGCATCTAACTTCATGTCAAAGGTCTTTATTTCTGTCACAGAACAGCTGCTGCTCTGATGGATTCATGTTTTCTGTAGTTTCAGCTCCTCTGACACTGATAAATGTGTCTGCTGGTTTCTGACAGCAGCAACCTCAAATGTTTCTTTTTACTCTGGGATTTTATAGACCAATTAATCGACTAATCAAGAAAATAATCAGCAGATTAATCTATAATGGAAATTATCATTAGTTGCAGCGTTACTTTTTTGTGAATGAAACTCACCCACAAATGGAGCGGAACAGGTCCCTTATATGAACATTTTAGGGGCGTCGATGATGTTAATGATTAAATCTCAGGTATGTCAGCTCCTCTTGAACAGGTGACAGATTTACTACACTGGGATGGATGTCATCTCATGACTCATTCGGTGCTTGTCGTAGCAACTTCCAGTTAGCGACAGAGCTAGCTAGCTTACTGTTTGGACAGCTGTTGTGACTGACTAGTTGGCTAGCATGTTAGCAGTTAGCTTGCGAGCCCCCTGAATAGTCACTATATTACCAAGCTTATATTTAGATATTTCAGTGCTAGAGGAAAAGTGAGAGGACCACCAAAAACTTTAGAATTCATCCTCTGCCTACCATGAATATCCACATTGAATGTGATCACAATCTGTAAATTAACCGTCAGTATTTTGTGCTCTCAATTGTCGAGGTGTTGTATTGAAACCCTGCAGCTATAGAAAGAAAAACGATCCTCTTTCAGTGGTAAGGCCTGCTGCTCAGCAGGGCTGAACTAATGCAAGGTGAGATGCTGAATTGGATTGATATGGACAGACAGCTCATTTGTCTGAACACAAGGCAGCACAAGATTGCAAAATAGCCTGAACCAGAGTAAACAGAGGCTCCATCAGAGACATTATGTGACATAAAGTTAAATGTGCATGGAGGCGGTCTGGCAGAGAAAATAGCAGGTAGAAGCCACATATTATGCCAGTGGTCGAGGTGATATCATGGTGAGCTCATTGTCTGGTTGGTGTTTTGTGTGTGAAGTGATAAAAACTTGATGGTTTCTCAGTTTTTTTTCTTCTGCTGTACATTTAATCATCTCATACCGTGTGATTAAACGTACATAAACTTGTTGTGTGTCATAGCTTCAGTTCAGTTCAGTCATATGTTCCTGACACTTTCACTCCTCTCTCTACAAAATCTCTGTTCGTCACTCTCGTTCTGTCAAGGACAGCCAGTCTTTCACACACTTGAACTGAATGGCACTGCGGCGTTGTGTTGCTCCTCGTGACTGTGTGTCTACAAAAGAGCTGTTTAAAAGGCCTCTGATCAGCAGACATTGTTCAGTTTAGTCTCTTTCAGCTCTTGATAGTCATCAGTTCTTTTGAAAACATCTCTTTCCTTGAAACGTTTTTGTTTGGATGGATTTCATTTCACCTTGTTCTCATATTCCATCTGTACATGTGTGCATGTATTTATGGAGTGTATGTATCTGTTTTTAGCCATAATAGCATTTTAGCTCTTTGGGAAGCTTTGTCAGGTAGTCGGTCCACCACTTTGGTTCAGAGTGAAATATCTCAACAACTATTGGATTGTCATGAAATCATCAGATCCTGTACTTTGATTTAAACCTGCTAAACATGTTGTTGCAGTTACTTTTCAGATCAAAGCTTTACATTTAAGATTATAAAATACAAAAGAAATAAAAGTTAAAGATTAAACCAGCAGTTTCCAAAGTTTTTGGCTTGTAACCGCTGTGTGTAGTTGAGGCTCCTTGTCATGTTACAGATGGTCGGGTTGTCCGCAGTTCCACCAAATAATTAACTGTTTGAGGACAGAAGAGGTAAAACTTTCCAGTATTTTTGGAGAATCTTTTTTCTTACGGCTAATATCAGTCACAGTCACAGCAGCTGATTTTCTGCACAACTTTTAATACTTTTATTAGATGCATTGTCATGAAATTTTGTACAAACTTCTTCTGACGTTACATCTAGTTTCTCCATGTTTCTCATTCAAATATCTGAAAGACTAATTCATTCTCGTCAGCCTCGGCTGTACTTTGTGTTTAGTGCTAATTAGCACAGTCAGAGTTGCCAAATCTCATGCTTTTGGTGTGAGACTCCCGTTGTCAGGCTCTGTCTCTTGTTCTCCCGCTGCTCAAACAAATCTCGTGCCAAAATAAGATGAAGCCACAAAGCCACTCTTTGATGAAACAAATAAATCTATACTGTAAAGATGATGCATTTCACCTCTATATACATGACAACATCTGAACGTCAGGCTTATTCTACATATTTCAGCACTGATCAGTCATCCATAAACATTACAGAGACGTGTCCTGTGACAAAATGGGCCATATTCCCCATAATGAGTAGTTTTACTCTAGAAGTATATTTTGATGCTGATACTTTCAATGTAGGACTTTTACATTGTGGTACTACTAGTTTTACTTAAAGGACAAGTTCATAATGTTTCCAGTGTGTCTTAAACCAGCAGTCAGGTGTCTGTAATCATTCCTCCTGTTCATACTGGATATTAAAAGATCCTTCAAATGTGTTTTCAGTGGAAGTGATGGAGGCCAAAATCCACAGTGTGTCCACACAGTCATTTAAAAGTCTCTGTGAAGCTTCTATTCAGCTTCATCAGTCTGAGTTAGTCATATCAAGTGGATATCTGACACATTTACAGTCTTTTTAGCATCAAATTCTCTCTTTGTGTTTCCTCGGACAGTGTTTCCCTGTTGAGCTGCAGGTGGAAGTATAGTAACAAAAAGAGGAACTTTGGCACTAAAAAGACTGTAACGTTGAAAGATATCTACTTGATTTGACTCATTTGGACGCTGAAGCTTCATATTAGCTTCAGATAAACTTTTAAATACATTTGTGCACAGAAGGAGGACTGTGGAAGGAGGACAGCAATAGTTACTTCATTGATTATTTGAAAAAAAATAAAAACAAAATTTGGCTCTAACTCTTCCTGCTGTATGTCTCCTCATAGAGGGAATGGTCGAAGTGACGAAACAAGGAAAGAAACTGTGCACCATCGGTCCGGGAAAAGTGTTTGGAGAACTGGCCATCCTGTACAACTGCACTCGCACAGCAACTGTAACAGGTAGACACATAAACACACACACAGCTGTTCACACCGACAAGATTTTTATTCTGTAGACAGATTTACGATTTTGAAAGAGGTGTGAATGCTCACCTGTACTGACAAGCCAAAATAAAACACTTCATTATCGAATGAAAGAAGACTGTCACATCAGTGACTCCAACAACATGGGTGAAGACTGCAGCTTCCATTAATGCTGCTGGAAAAATGAAAATAACTGAAGGCTGTGAAAACACCTTGATGGAGCAGTAGCTAACGAAAACATGATTCTTATTTTCCGCTGATTTAACGCTAATTAAAACATACTTATAAATATTATATTCCATTTCTGCCAATATATCCCCTTAAATCTTTACACACTGGTCCTTTAACGGTGCAGTAGTGTTTATTCACCCAGTAGCAAATGGAAACTGTGATCAAGGTCAAACACAAACATCATCCCCGCTCAGTTTAATTTTCCACTTCTGATTAATAAACTCACAGCTTTTTAAAACTCCTCCTCACTGCGGCTTCAGCTGACAAGTACTTTTAAAAGGTTAGTTCACCCAAACACACACACACACACACACACACACACACACACACACATAAACATACACACAAAGACAAAGATGATTTTTCACATATTGCTTTTAAAAAGACGTGTTTCTGTTGAGTGTCTGCAGGAATCTGTCAGGCAGAAACGTTTTCTGGTTCCAGCCTCTCAAATGTGACCATTTGCTGTTTTTGTTATATATGAATGAATTGAATATCTGAAGGTTTTGGACTGTTAGTCAGATAAAATAAGCAAACTAAAGACATCACTGTAAGAAATTGTGAATGCAATTTATTCACAATTTTTTAACATTTCATAGGCTAAAAAATAATGAAAATAACCGTTAGTTACAGCCCTAATTGATACCGTTAGTGTGTGTGTGTGTGTGTGGTTTCGGTGAACTAACCCTTGTAAGGTCACATATTTTGCTTTTTGTGCTTTTCTGTTTTTGTTGGATGTTAAACATGGTCAAAGTTCCAAAACTTGAGGTGAACGTATGCAGAAATGCTGCCTGCAAGTCAAAAGTCAGGGCTTCAACCTGCTCTGAACGCTTTGCTTGCAAAGTTACCTCTACTTCCTCCTCTTGATGACATTACATTGTTCACACATGCCCACGAATGGCCATCCGTTCCGTAAATCTTTGTTGCTAAGGTGGTTGCTAAGGTGTTTCCTCTTATATTTCAGATCTGATTCAGCTCCAACATGTACGGATGGATTTGAGAAATTGAATGTTCAAGTAAAGAAGGAGCAAAAGAAGTGAAATCCTGCTACTATAGTTTGTTTATGTAGCAGGAGGAAGCTTCCTGAAGCTGACCAATCAGAACAGAGTGGGCTCATCAGGAGGGCGGGGCTTAAAGAGACAGGAGCTAAAACGGCCTGTTTCAGACAGAGGCTGAACTGAGGGGCTGCATAAAGGACCAGTAGAAGATAAATAAGGAGTTTTTAACTGGAAATCATGCAAAGATATTCCAGTAGAGCCCCAGAATATAAATATGGAGCTAGAAATGCACACACAAGCATAAACAGTTTTCTTATTTCCATGTATTATTCATTAGGGTGGACTGCCTTTACAGTCAACTACAGCCATCTATAGCGCTGATGTGTTGTTTTCTTTTTTAAACTCTGGGATATAAAAGCATTGTAAATGCTGCTCAGTCAGAGATGAGAAAGGATCTTGAATCAGAACCGAAAACATCCTGTTGAAGTCGTGAAGACCGGCCAAAATGTCTTCCCGATGCAGAATACAATTGTTTCACACTAAGTCCTCACAAAGATAGCAATACAAGCACACACACACACACACACACACACACAAACACTGATTGTTTTACATCCTGTTACTTTGCTTCACAGTGAGAATCAGTTCACAGTATTTCACCATCTTTATCTCACAAAGAACATGTGTTTAAATCCAGTAAAAAGGTGAAACTGAACTGGTTTTCTCTGACCGGCTTCTTTATGAGTTTTCTATTTAATTGACTGTCTAGCTTTATGTTACTAGGCAGCATCATAGCTTCCTGCATCCAGCATGCTTATTTACATCTGAACCCATTACTCCTGGTCCTCTCCTAACGCTGACTCTGTACTCACCTTCCCCCCACGCGCCTGCTCATCCTCCACTGTTCTCATTATCTACCTCTGTAAGGCCACGCTACACACCTCTTCATCCACGCTGAAGCCTGAAGCCTGAAGTGCTTTTCATGGTGCTCATGGGTTCACTTTACAATATAAAGGGGCACTCCATCAGTTTAACACATGACGATCAGTGAACCATCCCTGGAGAGAGCTATTCAGCCTGTGGAAACTGTTTTTATACCAATTTCTGTGGCTCTGGAGGAGCTTTCTATTTATTCATTATTTTTTAGGAAGGTTGCGAAGTCAGAGCATAAAAACTGCCTTTTAATTTTACACATAGATGGTAAAAAAAAGTCACGTAGCGGCTACGTAGCGGCTAGCGACCTGTCACTCAAAGTGGCCATGTCCTTAATAATGCATAACTTTATGGTTTAATAAAATTTAAACATGTGAGTTGTAAAAAATGTCCACCCCCTGTATGGTTGTAATGAAAGAGGAAATTAGCTACAGAGACCAAAACCGTTTTTTATACCAGGCTGTAAACATGTTTATTTCTGCTGTAAAGTTGGTCATGTTAACATGGGGATCTATGGGGATTGACTCGCTTTTGGAGCCTCAAGTGGCCGTTCAAGGAACTGCAGTTTTGACACTTCCGCATTGGCTTCATTGATTTTATATTTAAATGTAATCATCTGAAACACTTAAGCAGGCAGCAAAATCTTATATCCTTATATTCTTTTTAGGGTGATTTTGTAACATCTGTCCAATGACTGCAGATAAATGTAATATTTATTAATATTTATTAATGTGCATGATGGTCCCTGTTAAATGGAATAAAAAAGAAATTACACCAAAACACCCTTTTCTAAACCAACATTGACCTGAAAGACAGTTTCAACCCTTTGAACCCATGTACAGGCTTATAGCAGAGCTACTAAACTGTCATCCAGGCATTTAATATATTGTTAGGCTATTCAGAAATGCCATCATTTTGCATGTGAGTAGTTCTACATGTAGTTGGTCTGACTCTGCATTGTGTAGAAGGTAAGGATCACACTTCCCAGGACTGTCTTTGGGCAATTTATTTCCCAACCAGCAGCAACAGCAAATGCAGTTGTGAAGAAACGAAGCGTTCAGAGGCAGAAATGCTCTTTGCACCTTCCCGAAAAATGTCCATAACAAAAAGAGGAAGTAAAGTACGGTTGGCAAAATAAGGTGATGACTATACTTCCTGTTCAAAATAATTATGTACTTTTACTGTAGTAGGATTTTTGGAGTATTTTTACATTGCTGTATTGTTACTTTTATTTAAGTAAAGGATCTGAGTTCTGCTTCCATCACAGCTTATTGAAAGGTGAAAGATTAAAGCAAATTAAGCATCCAGAAGAAAACTTGTGTCTTTCACTGGATTCTCTGCAACAATTCTCCCTCCAGTATTTCTTCCTCTATCACACATACATTCTTCTCCTGAACTCCAGATTGAAGTTTTTAATCACTCAGATATGTGATGGAAAAATTTTTCTTTTGTGCTTATAAATATGCCTCCTCTTTTTCTCTTTCACTCACTTGAATGATACTGAACGACACAAGGACGCTGATTGAAAGAGGCAGAGAGGAGGAAAGATGAGCTCAGAACCTCTGCGGCTTTAAAGATAAATGGCTGATTTTTTTTCTCTAAACCACACAGAGCCAAGAAGGGAAGTGCTGTAAACAATTTTTTGTCAGATGTGCCACAAACACAGTTTTATTAGTCGAGGTTTAGGCATCCCTCCAGCACATCAAAGTGATCTCTGCACACACACACACACAGGGAAATGAGTTAGACATCGTACTCAAAGCCAATCCATCATCTGAAGAATGACTGTCAGCCAGGAAAATTAAGGGATTTAAATTATAAAATGTAAACATCAGCAGAAAGGTGATGGAAACAGGGTAAACAAGGGACAGAGCTGAAGTGAAGATTTCCAGTTCCGAGAGTTTTCTTTGTTAAATTTGAAGGAATAAGTTGACATTTTGGGAAATATTCTTATTCGCTTTCTTGCTGAGAGTTAGCAGAAGTCACTGCACCCGGACAAGAAATAGTTCTGCACGTAACTCGGTTCTTGTGTGGATAAAACAAACATGTTTTCGCCATTTAGTTGCTCTCTATCCTCTGCTATCCAGAAGTGTCACCAAATAAGCTGTGCTATATGGTAAAATACGAGAAACAAGGTAATGAATGTAGAAAAAACACAAAACCTGCCTGTAGAATTTCTTCATGTCGTCCATTAATTGCAGGGTTAGTGGTTGGATCCCCAGCTCCTCCTGTCCACATGTCAAAGTGTCCTTAAGCAAGACACTGAACCCTAAATTGCTCAAAATGTTCCGCTGCCGAATGGGTGAGTAAGAGGCAAATTGTAAAGCGCTCTGTCCATTAAAGCAGAGAAGCACCATACATACAAATACAGGCTAAAATCCAAATCAGAAATGTCCCAGAAACAAGACACAACATGTTAATTAGAGAGTTGAAGACGGTGGATGTATTTGTTACTGTTGGACAGAGCCAGGCTAGCTATTACCAGTCTTTATGCTAAGCTAAGCTAACTATCTTGAACAGATATATGAGTGGTGTTTCAATCTTCAAAAACAAAAAAGAAAGTGAATAAGTGTATTTTTCGACCAATAAGTTTCAAGAAGTCTTGAAACGTATGGTGATATGGTATGATGATACTGTATGTGTCTTGGGATGTGATTGAGATTGAACAGTACACTTCACTGCAGAGTTTAAATGACCAAAGCAGAAGAAGAGAAGAGAAGAGAAAAACTACACATCGCCTCACAGTGTGCTGCTTTACTACTGCCAAGGTTACTGTCACTATTGTTTTTGTTCCTCCAGCAATGAAATATTTTTAATTCAATAAGCGTTTTACATTCCAGAAACATACTTTTCCACAGTCTTTATGGACAAAAGACAGCTGCACATTAGTCACCATAAACATGTCAGATGAAAAGGCTGTAATAGTGAAGCACCTGAGTGCTTTGAAAGGTTATATTGTCTCAATTTAAGTTTTAAAGCCATTAACAGGAACATATTCAGCACATTTCCAGCTCTATATTTATATTCTAGGGCTCTACTGGAATATCTTTGCATGATTTACAATTAAAAACTCCTTATTTATCCTTTACCTTAGCAACAAAGATTACAGAATGGACACACGTTTATGGACATGTGCAACAAGCTGACATCATTTTGTCGGAAAAGTTTTAAAAAAAACATTGCAAACAAAGCATTCACAGCAGATTGAAACCTGGGTTTTGACTTAAGTTGGGGACAAACCTGAAGAGTAACCTACAGAGACTGGACAGGCCATACATAAAGATTGTTTCCACTAACTTGCACCATTTTTTTAGTGTTTGACAGTCAAGGGGAAGCATAAACCTTACTTCTGAGTACAGTAACACACTGAACCACTGCTCAGTAACTCCTAGAGTTCTGGTAGTTGATGACAAGTCGCCAACTGTCATGTTTTCTTGTACCCAAACAAACATGAGGTGACAACCAGCTGCTTGTACTGTTTATATGCAGAACAGTTGGAGCTGAAAAGGCAAAAAAGGAATAAAAAAGGTGAGAGTTTGTGTGAGATCCTCGATGGAGAGGTGTGGGTAATGTGGACTGTAACTGGAGGTGAGTAAAGTTTCAGGTTCTGGTCGACTGTAGCTCTTTGATTTGATTTGTTGTGGAGACATTCATTCTCTTTACAGCTCAGTCAGATTTTCCTCCATTTCAATTGTCCAGAGCTCTCTCACACTGTGGTTCTTGAGATGGTGCAACTTGGACACATCATGATGAAACCAGGGTCATAGGTCGTTTTCGGGTCTCACCCGGGCGACCCAGCTGGGGTTGATCAGTCCCCAGCTTGTGTCCAAGTGGCCATGCTTTCAGCTCCGTATGAGTTGACTGGACTGTCACAGTGTCTCTCAGGGTGCAGTCAACGATCTTCACCAGGTTCTTCACAGGCTTCTCAGACACCAATGGAGTTTGGAGAGAAACTCTTCCCCTTTCTCAAGACTAAGGACCTGGATTTGGCTGGCTCGAAACTCATTCTTTCCCGTGTAATGAGCCTTTCCAGCCATTGGAGGAGCCATCGGCATCCTGGCACTGATGTTGCTGTGACAGTCAGGTCGTCCATGAAGGCTCTGATCAGACGTTAATGCATGCCAGATCTGGACAGGAGGCCCCTACATTCCACTTTACCTGCCTTGACAAGCATGTTCATCGCCAAGGCAAACAAAGACACTGATATGGTACAACCAGTGATGATGCCATTTTCTAGGCAATGCCGCGCAGATGTTGTTGTCCCAGAGATGAAATCTGTAACTGAAACTATTGTAGCAGTTCAGTATGAGGTCTTTGATCCTCTTTGGAACATAGTATCTTGTCAGCGCTGTTGCCACAAGTTCATGTGGAATGGATCCATGGACATTGGCAAGGTCCAGCCAAACAACTGCCAGGTCTCCTCTATTCTCCCTTGCCTCATGGATCAAATGGATAACCAGTTCTGCTTGCCTGGGACTCCTCCCTTCTGCACTGCGGTGTCAATGTAGGAATTCCTCAGGAGGAACACTGTTATGCAGTTTGCAAGAATCTTGAAAAAGGCTTTGCTATGTATGGCACTCCACTCGACCCTGGAGCTGAGCTACTCCGCGCTGCTTTGACAGTATTCCTGACTTCTGCCAGGTTGGGCTCCTTGATGAACAGGATGGAGGGTTCAGGTGGTATAATTAGCTCTTTGCAATGGACCTGGTCTTCCTCCCTCCTACTTACACTGTAAGTGTTGCTGAGATGTCGATTGATGTCTTCTTCTGGGGAATGCAAGGGTCCAAATCTGCTTCTGTCCAAGCAGCTCTTTAGTGAATCCAAAGGGATTCATGCCAAATCTCTCAGCGCCGATGCTGATAATCAGGTCGCACATCAACTACAAACCTTTCTTCTTTTCCTGTTTACTAGTTTACCGGTATGCCTCCCTCAGGGGACACACAAGTGGCAGCGATTGGATCTGAAAACTTCAGATGAGAATCCAGCTGACCCCGACTGGAACGGACCTGCTCCAACTTGAAGCCATCAGTCGTCACAAACGAATCAGATTCAGATTCAGCTCAGAAGTCTTCATATGTGTCCCCGGGCAGCATTTTAGCAGTATATAACAGTATATACAGGAAATGACAGGAAATCACAAAAAGCAGAATGTGTCCCCTTTAATGACATAATTAATTGTGTGTTTTGAAAACTATTCAAATCATCCGCATGGTAATCACAGCAGACAGTCTGTCTTTCTCTGTCCGTCTGCAGCTCTGACTGATATCAAGCTCTGGGCGATTGACCGACAGGGTTTCCAGACCATCATGATGAGGACTGGTCTCATCAAACATTCCCAGTACACAGACTTCCTCCGCAGGTACAGCTCATATATACAGTATACTCACCACCACATACTGTAAGAATGACTCACATTTCTCACTCTAAACTCTCCTTTCTCCCAGCGTTCCCTCCTTTCAGCTGCTAACTGAGGATGTTCTCAGTAAACTGGCTGATGTTTTGGAAGAGGTGATGATTTTTTTAAGCACAGGCATACAGTATCTATTTCTGCCATCTGCTCCTTCATCTGACAAATACAAATTGTCAGAGAGCTATGTTAAGTAATCTGAGGTATTCTCTGCCCTCTCTCTCAGACTCATTACAGCGACGGTGATTACATTATCCGTCAGGGAGCCACCGGAGACACATTCTTCATCATCAGTGAAGGACAGGTGAGAAAGAAGGATGAAGGTCTTTATTAGGAGGTGTAAAGAGGAGAAATATTAACAAGAGAGGGAAAGAAAAAAGGGGAAAAGGTGATAACAGAGCTGAGAAGTAAGGTGGTTTCTTGGCTTCTAGAAGGTTTCACATTCACAAGCTCTAATTTTCACTTGCATATAGAGTGAAATGCTGCATTTTAGAGCCCGAGGACGGCAGCTTTGCAACACTAGCAGGCTGAGGTAAAGAACCCACAGTAGAGTAAAGAAAAGAACAACATTTTATTGGCTTTATTTTATCTGATACCAATCCTCCAAAATATGCCAGGATCGGCCCTGATACATTCCCGGTTGAATTGACTTTTAATCAAATCGTGTAGTGAAATCCCCTCAGGCAGAGCAAAGCTGTTGTTTTGTGCCAACCGTCAGTCCTCAACCCAAAGATATTCAGATTACTATCATAGGGGACTAAAGAAACCGGAAAATATTCACACTTAGGCAGCCAGAACAAAGTAGTAGTATCACAATTTGTAGTTAAGGGATCTAAACGTACAAAACTAAATTTTTCTAAATGTTTGAGATTTCCAAAACACATCTGTCCATTAGTGTAAAATATGTGTAACCATCATCTTACTGCAGCCTTTCAACACACTCAGTTTCATTGCTACCTAACTGGTGTGTCTCCAGAGCTTTTGTGCCTCCAGTCATCCAAGTATTTGAAGCATTTTTTAATTATATTCAGTGTTGACTGAGTGAGAAGCTGAGCTGTAAGTCTTCTTTTTATTTTTAGCTGGCAGAAATGAAGATTGTGATCTTTTCTTTCCACAGGTGAATGTCTCTCAGCAGAACTCAGCTAGCGAGGAGCCAGTGATGGTGAAGACTCTGTCCAAAGGGGACTGGTTTGGAGAGCAGGCTCTGAAAGGGTGAAAAACACACAAATACACAAACAAGACTTCACTGAGAAATCATACGTCATCGTTCATGCTGTAACATGCTATACATATGTGTTTTTAGATTGATTTTCTACCTTTCAGACAAAGACTATCCTTAAAAATGCGAGTGTTGGTGCAAAAGGCTTAAATGAGCTTTCATTCACCTGGCAGGGAAATTATGTCTGTTGTTTCTGACATAGAGGTGTGACGTTGTTATAGAAAAATCTGGGTGAACTTGCGTCTAACACTGTAATGTGTGTATAATTGTACATGTGTTAGCTTTAAGCTAGCTACATAGCCAGCTACCTTTAACTGACAAGACTGTGAAGTTTTAACAGAAATGTGAACTGTGACTTCAAGAAGCCTGTGTCAACAAATGGCTCTTTCTAAGCTTATAAAAACACTAACCTGGCTCTGTCGAATGGTGCTACCTACCAGCACCCCTAAAGCTCACTAATTAACATAATATTTGTTTAATCTGCACAATAACAAGTGAAGTGTAAAAACATTATGATTGTACTGGGGATTATGTGCAGGACAAAAGCCACATTTTACATGATATTCATTTTGAAAAGCCAAACAAGTTCCAAAAAAAGAAATGCATACGTTCAAGTCAGAAGTCAGGGCTTCAACCTGCTCTGAACGCTTTGTTTGCAAAGTCACCTCTTCTTCGTCTTCATGATGATGTCAGATTGCTTAGACATGCCCACAAATAGCCGTCTGTTCCATATCCTTTGTTGCTGAGGTTGTTGATTTCAGCTCAAACTTGTACATGTGTATTTGAGTTTATATTACATATATATTACCTGCTGCTATAGTTTGTTTACGTAGCCTCCGGAGCTGGAGGAAGCTTCCTGAAGCTGACCAATCAGAGCAGAGTGGGCTCATCAGGAGGCGGGCCTTAAACAGACAGGAGCTAAAACGGCCTGTTTCAGACAGAGGCTGAACTGAGGGGCTGCATAAAGGACCAGTAGAAGATAAATAAGGAGTTTTTAATTGTAAATCATTCAAATATATTCAAGTAGAGCCCCAGAATATGAATATAGAACTAGAAAATGTGAATGATATTTTCCCTTTAAAAAAAAAAAAGTCACTATAAAACATGTAAAGGCAGAGATGTGATGGTTTAAAGGTTTATGTCTTTGCAAGCTTATATTCATTTAATTCTGAATGAAACACAAACAAATTTTAATTTAGGATACTGTATTCCATGTGTGTTGTTTATATTTCTTAATGGTATACACAACACACAAACACAGATTAAATGTCAGTCGAACCAATTTAAACTTAAAACTGTAAGTTAACTTTAAATCAGTGAACAGTAATAAACCTGCTGCAATTCATCTCTATTTTCTTTCTCTCTCTTTGCAGTGAGGACGTTCGCACAGCCAGTGTCACAGCTGTAGGAGAAGTCATATGTCTGGTCATTGATAGAGAGTGAGTGCTTCTCTTTGTTTAACATAAATAAATGACTTTGATGTGGCCGTGAAGCCTATGGTTCACTTTGCAGTTACTCTTTAAAGGCGCCTTTGTGTTACTCGTTGGCTTTGTTTTTGTCTCAGGTCCTTCAAACAGCTGATTGGAGGACTGGAGGAGGTCAACAACAAGCAGTATGACAATGATGAGGTCAAGGCAAAGTGAGTTCCCTTCATGCTTATTTATTTAGAGGCTTATGTAACAGCTGCTGTAGAAGGTTGCACCGTGTTACAAACTGTAAATGTTCTGGCGATTTTAAATGTATGAATAAATCACGTACGTAAAGTCACAACATCAATCTGACGAAGTCTGTAACACCTTCACACACAATACTTGTTAGTAGATCAATTCATTCTTTTTTTATGGAATTTGTTGACTAGAAGAAAAATATAGAATATTGCCAGATTTAACCTTTAAATTCACAGACAGTGCGCTAAAGTGTTTTGTGTAATAAATGAATCACTCATTTATCATCTATGATGCACCAAAGGAATAAAATCAGTTCAGTGAACCAGGAAACACTGTGACCAAGCCAAATTTAGATTGTTGAGGAGATTCTTCTCCCATCAGTCTATAAAAATGAAACACCAGCGAACACTTATGTGGCTCTTTCTATAAGTGTCCTGTCATGTCTGAATAAATCCATTACTAACATCATAACAATGTTATGTAGGTGTTTGTTACTGTCATAACAAACACCTACATAATGTCTGAATGACAAAAAGACAGTTAAGAAAAAGCCATAAGATAAAAGTGCGTTTTAGGAGATTTAAAAGAAGATACTGAGATTGTCTGTCTAAGCAAAGGCCCGGTCACCTTTTCTGACAAGGTGAGATTTAGGAACCGTTAAACGATCCCTGCTAGAGGACCTCAAGCACAATCAGGCTCACATGGGGTGAGTAGGTCACAGACAAAACGACAAACGTATGAAAACAAGCTAAAACTCACAGGCAAACAGTGACGGGCAGCAAGGATCGGTGTGATGTGATCGCTTCTCTTGGAACGTGTTGAAAGTGGCAGCAGAGCTTTGTATAAGTCTTTGGATGTTTCTTAGTTGTGCCCTGTTCTGTATGCAGGAACAACTTGGACACTTCTGGCTTTAAAGGAACATGAGAAATATCACTTCATTTCTTTCTTTCTTGACATATTACCTGCTTTTCTCTGCAGACTGCTGGCAGAGGCAGATTTCTTCTCCAGCGTGTCGCTCAGTGATTTCAATATCATCTGCACTCTGGGGATGGGAGGCTTCAGTCGTGTAGAACTGGTGAGTGTGAAGATGCTTTATAGCAGCCGAAAAAAGGAGTAGATGTATGTTTTTCTTGTCTGTCTGTACTTAATGTGTGTCTTTGTATGTTCAGGTTCAGTTAAAGAATGATTCCAATCGATCGTTTGCCCTGAAAGTGTTAAAGAAACGTCACATCTTGGACACCAGCCAGCAGGGCCACATCATGTCAGAGCGCCACATCATGATGGAGGCTCACAGTCCTTTCATCATCAGGTCAGACGGCAGTTTTATAGCCGCTGACTTCAGGGTGAAATTTATTCAGGTGTAATTAAAAGTGCACAACTCTAATTCACACTCTAGCGGATCTGAATAATGGTGAGAGGCGATTTTATCTTGTTATCTTTTGGTGTTATGTTGCCACCCTGTTCAGTCTGTGCTCATTTTATGGCAAACAATACTAAACAGACAAGAAACACAAAAGACCCAGTGTTCATGACTCCAGCTTTCTATGAAGAACTGCTGCATTCAAAGCTGCTGCAATTATCTCATTTCCTATTAGTAACAACGTGCAGATATGTGGTAATTACTTTTTTTTTCAGATTTTTTTGGGTATTTTCCCAGTTGTAGGTATTAGTAACACTGGCAGTTATTTAAAGGAGATGTTTGTATAAAGTTTCTATCCATAGAGTCTCAGTTACAGGAATTGAATGCTCTCCTTTTTTAAACACAGTCTTTGTCATCCTTTCAGGTTGTATCGAACTTTCAGAGACTCCAAATATCTCTACATGCTGCTGGAGGTTTGTCTCGGGGGAGAACTGTGGACGCTGCTGCGAGACAGGTGTGTGATAGTGTGTGTGAGTGCGTCCGACTATGAAAGAGCAGAAATCATCAGTGTGGGCATTTGCTTTTGCTTCAGGGGTTCATTTGATGACGGCATCACGCGGTTCTACACAGGCTGTGTCATTGAGGCTCTGGCTTTCCTTCACTGCAGAGGAATCATCTACAGAGACCTCAAACCTGAAAACATCATACTGGACCACCGCGGATATGCCAAGCTGGTGCAAACATTTGTTTTCCAGATGTTTAATGATGTGAATTAAAGGATAAGGCTGGTTATTTTCTACATTTTTCTTGTCAACAAATCTCATGTTTGGATCCAAACCAACAATGAACTGATCTACTAACAAGTATTGTATGTGTTTCCAAAGCCTGATATATCTTAGACCTCTGTTGTTGTCCAGAAACTATTAAAAACACATCAGTGAGTCACACCGCTGCACTGGGTGACATGTTCCTTCATTATGAAGAGTTTGGTGACGTTAGTTTCTTTAGAAATGGCTCCAAAAACTAATAACAGCATCAAGTTTTCAATCTTTTCAGCATTGACCTTGTACTAAACTTCTTTGCGTGGTTCAGAGTCTGATCAATACAGTGAGCGTGAAAAAATAGCAGCTGTTTACTGTAAAGAGAACAGCATCCTTGTGCATTCACAGTGGCCTCTTCCTGCCATGGAAATACATTCCTGAGACTAAAAACATCATCGCTGTTATTCGTCTTTGGAGCCGTTTCTAAACAAACTAATGTGACCAAACTCTTCATAATGAAGGAATATGTCACTCAGTGCAGTGGTGTGACTCACTGACGTGTTTTTAATAGCTTGTGGACAACAACAGAGGTCTATGGCACAGAGGAATAAGATATAACAGGATTCTTGAAAAAGAGGAAGTGAAATCATAATGGAAAGAGCTACCGCTTTTTATTTCCTATCAATGTTTGCATCCAAAGTCAAAGGGAAAAACTCTGATGTGATGTGATGGAACAAGAAAAACAGAAAAACATCAACATTAAACACAGTGTACAATGCAATCATCACAGTCCCAGAAGGAAGGAGATGCAGAAATATATATAGAAATATATATAGTATAATCACAGTAAAGACAATGTTAAGAAAAAAAGACTTTGAGAATCAAGTCAATATATTTTAAAAAAAATGTAATTTCCAGTAAAATACTATGAGAAAAGTTGTAATTTTATGGGTAAAATTGTAATATTTCCAGTAAAATACTATGAGAAAAGTTGTAATTTTATGGGTAAAATTGTAATATTTCCAGTAAAATACTATGAGAAAAGTTGTAATTTTATGGGTAAAATTGTAATATTTCCAGTAAAATACTATGAGAAAAGTTGTAATTTTATGGGTAAAATTGTAATATTTCCAGTAAAATACTATGAGAAAAGTTGTAATTTTATGGGTAAAATTGTAATATTTCCAGTAAAATACTATGAGAAAAGTTGTAATTTTATGAGTAAAATTGTAATATTTCCAGAATAATGTTGTAAATATACAAGAAAAGTCATTGTTGAGAATAAAGTCATACTATTTTGAGGAAGAAAGGAACATTTCACCCAGTGCAGCTGTGTGGCTCACTGACGTGTTTTTAATAGTTTCTGGACAACAACGGAGGAATAAGATATATCAGACTTTAGATACACACACAATACTTGTTAGTATACCAGTTCATTGTTGGTTTGGATCCAAACATGAGATTTGTTGACAAGAAGAAAAATATAGAAAAATGCAGCCTTATACTTGAAGCTCAGGCTCAAATATGTCACAGAAAACATTCAGTCACAGTGTGTGTTTCTCTCACTCAGGTGGACTTTGGCTTTGCGAAGAAGGTGGGTCTGGGGAAGAAGACGTGGACGTTTTGTGGGACTCCTGAGTACGTCGCGCCTGAGGTCATCCTGAACAAAGGCCATGACAGCTCGGCTGACTGCTGGTCTCTGGGAATACTGGTTTTTGAGCTGCTCACTGGCAGGTACAGCAGTAAACATCAGCCTCGTGTCGGAATGTTTTGCAAAAGCCCAGATTTTGTTGGCCTATGTCTGTAAGGATGGATGGCCTGCAGAAATCTGACTTAATAGTACTCATTTAATCTGTCCAATCATTTACTTATTTATTTCCTAATAAGTCAGGTTTGATCCTCAATTATTTCGGAATTAAATTAAAGAAAAAAAGACTGAAATTTGTGGCCCCACACTAGTGTGTCTTCATCAAAGTCAAAATCAGTCAAAAGACTAAAGGATAAGGCTGGTAATTTTCCATATTTTTCTTCAAATACTCATAACAGCGATCACATTTTCAGTCTCTGAGCATGTGCTGGAACGTGGTTCTTTTTACAGCTTCATTAGCTTGTTGTGCTACATATCACAACCTCTGGACTTTGTATTACATTGTGAATTTCTCAAATAACTTTCTCAAAGTTTAATTGGCTTTGGCATAAAAAATACTGTAGGTTGCTTGATGTTCATCTGTACATACATCACATAATTTCCTGTTAGTACAGATGAATTCTGGAGAATATTTATTTCTTGTATATTAAATACAAATTACATTATTTGTATCTCATATTACACTATGAAAATGAGTATATAGTACACTCTTTATACAGTTGTATTCTGGAGTTTACAAAGCTTTAGTCTTGTTTTCCCTCTGAAGATTGCTGTCATTGATCTTACAAACGCCTGATTCAGCTGCACATAGAACCTCTTTTCTCAATAAATAAGCTCTGTTTGGGTCCTGGGTTGAATCAATAAAACTGTTTAAGTCTTTAGTTTCTGCTCTCTGTCTCCAGTCCCCCATTCTCAGGCTCTGATCCCATGAAGACCTATAACATCATCCTGAGAGGCATCGATATGATCGAATTTCCCAAGAAGATCACCAAGAGCGCTGCTAACCTGATCAAGCGACTCTGCAGGTTGACCGCGCACCTTAGATTACATCTACATAACTAAATTAAAACCAGTTGTGTCCACACTAGTGTTTCCAGGCGGTTTTAGGAGAGACCTCTGCCCACAGAGTATTACTGGCAATACTGACATTTAAAATGAGTGATCACAGACAACATTAGACTCTTCTTGACTTTGCTGTCGACAGTCGACTTGGTCTATTACTCTGCTAACCTTCCACTTAAACCTCCATTCAGTCTCCTCCTGCTCTCTGTGTCACTTATACTGTCTTTTAATGCAGCCAAATTCACAATATAGTTGTTCTTATTTATACATTTTCTGTTTCTGTTGTCATACAATGGAACAAGTATAAAATAGTGATTTAATTGCATCTCATAAACACTACATGTTAACCAGCAGTCATTCTCAGCTGCTGCAATGCAGTGAAAAACTCATTATTTTATAATCGTGATGTCGTCTGACAAAATCAACATAAAACATGTGTTCAGCAGTATACTGACATTTAAAATTAACAATCTCAGAGAAAGTTAAAGGTGACTTGAAGTTGCCCTCTTAAATTTACTGGCACACAGCTTGAAACCTCACTGAGCAGCTTACATCATCATTTTGCAAAAGATGAAACACCAAGCTGGTGAGATTTAGGAAGGAGAATGTTGTTTTGGAAAAACTCAGTTTTGAGGCAAGAAAAACAGATGGAAAAGAAAAGAAAAAGATGTGAGAAGGGACATATTCTGCTTTTTCTGGTTTTCTGTTGTTTATATCCTGTTATGATGTCAGATGTTAAACATGGTCAAAGTTCCAAAACTTGAGGTGAACATATGTAGAAACGCTGCCTGCAAGTCAAAAGTCAGGGCTTCTTGCTGATGAGCTGATGTCGGATTGTACCGTTATGTAGGCTTGGTTGATAAAGTCATTGCTGAGGTTTTTCTGTGTATTATTTGCGTTGTTCACTCTCATATTCTGGATCGGATTTCAGCTCCAACATGTACAGATGTATTTGAGAAGTGAAGAATGAGAAAATAAGTGAAATCCTAGTTTGTTGTTTGTTGATGTAGCCTCTGGAGCCGCTAGAAGTCAGCCCTGATGCAACTTCCTGAAGCTGACCAATCAGAAGAGAGTGGGCTCATCAGGAGGGGGGCCCTTAAAGAGACAGGAGCTAAAACGGCCTGTTTCAGACAGAGGCTGAACTGAGGGGCTGCATAAATAAGGGCCAGTAGAAGATAAATAAGGACATTTTAACTGTAAATCATGCAAACATATTCCAGTAAAGCCCCAGATTAAGAATGTAGACCTGAAAATGTGTAGCATATGTCCCCTTTAATCGGATTAGTGTGGACATACTCTCACTTGTACAGATGAAGTAGAACAGAAGGCTCTTCTTCTTTGTAAGCATCTTTATTATCTGTGTGCTTTTTACAGGGACAATCCCTCAGAGAGGCTGGGAAATCAGAAAAATGGAGTGAAGGACATCCAGAAACACAAGTGAGACAGTAGCAATGCTTATCATGAGATTTCACTCTGAGTGCTTTCTGTGGGAGATAAGGCTGTAGTCATGGCAACACATCCTTGTCCTTCAGGTGGTTTGAGGGCTTCAACTGGGACGGCCTCCGGCAAGGAACCATAGACTCTCCGTTCACTCCCACAGTTAGTATCCTTCAGTATCTGTGATGTAAGAACACCCAGAGGACAGCATTAACATCCTGTGTTTTTATCTCAGGTGGACGGGCCACTGGATAACAGCAACTTTGACTATTTCCCAGAAGACACGGATGACCCACCTCCTGATGAAGAGTCTGGTTGGGATGCTGAGTTTTAACAAGACATGAGTAATATCTGAGTGCTGACTAAACAAGAAATAAAGTGGAAACAGGATACTTGAAAAAGAGGAAGTGAAGTCATAATGGAAAAAGCTACCACTTTTTATTTCCTATGAATGTTTGCATCCAAAGTCAAAGTGCAAAACTCTCACATGATGTGATGGAACAAGAAAAACAGAAAAACATTAACATTAAACATAGTGTACAATGCAATCATCAAAGTCTCAAATGGAAGGGGGTGCAGAATTATATTATAGTATAATCACAGTAAGGACAATGTTTTTTAAAAAAAAGACTCAACAGAGTCAAGATATTTTAAGAAAAATGTAATTCTGAGTAAAATATTATGAGAAAAGTTGTAATTTTATGAGTAAAACTGTAATATTTCCAGAAAAATGTTGTAAATATACAAAAAAAAGTAATTATTGAGAAAAAAGTCATACTATTTTGAGAAAGAAAGTCATAATATCTCAAGAATTAAGTTGTAATTTTATGAAAATAATTGTAAAATGTCAAGAATAAAGTTTTACTATTGCGATAAGTAATAATCTTACAAAATAGATGTCGTAATATGTTGAGAATAAGGTTGTACTATTTCTAGGAAATAGTCATAACATCTAGTAGTTATTTTGTGAGAAAAAAAACATGTTGCAAAAAGAGAAAAAAAGTCATAATAGTTTGAGTATTGTAGTATTATGAGAATAAAGTTGTACTATTACAAGAGAAAAATATTTCAATACTTCTTTTGCTTTAAATACGATTTAATTTTTGAAATATTTTCACTTTATTTTCTTTTTTTTTCAGTAAAGCTGATACTCCGTCATAAAGAACATCCCAACAAATATCATCATATTCATTATTTTCAAACATGATTGATTCTGAAAGGGGACACTATAAAAACTGTTACATGGATTAAACCTCCGTCAGACTCTGCTTTATAAATTATTACATGAAGTTATTTCTATTCTTATTAACCAACTGGGTTCATCTAATCCTGAATGTCCTGGAAAAGAAAGATTAATTACCAAATTCAGTTTCCTCTTAATTGTGTCCTTGTTGTCATTATTATGCTTTTTTTCACTGTAATGTGTCTGAATCTGACATGTTCTGTGATTCTAAGATGGTACGCTAAGTTGTCGCTCAAGGGTTCCTTACTATTTTTAAGGTGTTAAAGGAATAGTTAAATGTTTTGGGAAATACATTTAATGCATTCTCTCTGAGAGTGTGATGAGAAGATCAATATGAGTCTCATATCTGTGTGTTATGTACGGACATGGTGTCAGAACGGGGTTAGCCTAGCTTAGCATAGTGAAATGAACAGTAAATATGCTGTAAAACCAGCTAAAGGAGGCTAAAAAGCACCATAAAGCTGGAAGGAACTGTCTGTGGGATCATCATCATCATCATCATCATCATCATCATCATCATCACACTGAGCTGACACTGACTGAACTAATGAGCACTGTGCTGCCTTCAGGTACCAGGCCTGCTGGGACATCAGTGTTGCAGATTGATTCAGCCTGAGCAATAAAACCACCGTGACAAATATGATAGAGACGGCTCGGCTTTTCTTAAATCCCCAAGTTACCAAGATGTGACGTTTATGAGCAGAGAGAAGCAGGGAAACTGTTATATTTTCAATTTAACACTCATCACTCATACTACAGTTTCCTTTCAAATGTCCCCAGTGAGTCACATCCTCACTAAACCAGTTGGAGTTTATCAGCTCATTAAACCAAACAGGGATTGTCCAATTATAATTTAGCAACACTAATTGTTAGTTTATGTTGAAGTGGTGTACATGGAGCTGTAGGAAGAGAGAAAATCTGTATACAAAGAGTTGAGAGGATGCTGTCTTTTTGTATCACCTTTCGAAAACCAGTGTAAGTTCTAACCTACTCTGCAAATATACCCGTCTAGTTTACTACGTACAGTAGTTACGTAGAGCGTAATAACAATGAGGAGCATATTATTAAGTAACTGGATTACATTTGTTTGTGGGGTTATAGGATATGTTTAAAAAAAAAAAAAAACACTTTGACATAGTGGCCAAACCAAGTAATTACAACTTCTGGGTCTGACAGAGGCCCAAAAAGCATTTTTCCCACACACAATCATGGGAAAAGGAGCATTTTTTTTGAGTGTAACCACCAAATGACTCACATCACTATCAGAATTTGATCCATTCGGTCTGATAACATTTGAACAATCTAGAAGAGCCTCACAATTTAATTGTTTTATCCCCATTCAAGTTAGCGGAAGGCTAAACTGGAAGCTAGCCAGCTCAGCAGTCTCAGTATGCATCAACCAGGTAAAGTCTTTACGGTGGCTTTTTTGGCTTCATGTGCCACTGAGCAACTTTCATAGGACTGAATGGAGCCCCGCTTCCACTGCTGTATCCAGTTTTCTTTATACATCAGTGGTTTAGAAGCTGGGATGTTATCAGTTTAAGCTAACGTCAAACTAACAAACTGCTAACTAGCTAACTGTCCTGCTTTTTAATGGATTTGGGGAAGTTTACACTGCAGCAGAGTTGGAAAGTAACCAAGTACATTTACTCAAGTGCTGTACTCACAAGTTTGAGGTACTTGTACTTTACTTGAGTATTTCCATGTGATGCTACTTTATACTTCCACTCCACTACATTTCCGAGGGAAATATTGTACTTTCTACTCCATTACATTTATTTGACAGCTTTAGTTACTTTTCAGATGAAGATTTGACACAATGGATAATATAACAAGCTTTTAAAATACAACACATTGTTAAAGATGAAACCAGTGGTTTCCAACCTTTTTGGCTTTTGACGTCTTACAAAAAGCAGTGTGTAGTCGGGGTCACATTTCACATGTCTATGAGTTGTTAACAGCTCCACCAAATAGTGATTTTTCCCCCTAAACTTCTCACATGCTTTCATTTCAATAAATGTTCAAATGATCCAATATTTCAGCAAAGATTAGAGAAAAAGTCCAGAACTTTGGGGTTTCTTTGTTCTTTATCTGGTGACCCTTTGGAGGGGCCCGACCCCTAGGTTGGGAACAACTGGACTAAACTAGCTAACTGTATATAAAGTAGTGTAAACTAGCTCCACCTCCAGCAGCTACAACAGTAACATGCTGCTCTAACACTGATGCTTCACTATTAATAATCTAATGATGTCATATATAATAATATATCAGTCAGAGGGACCAAACCACTACTTTTACTGCAATACTTTAACTACATCAAGCTCATAATACTTATGTACTTTTACTGCAATACTTTAACTACATCAAGCTCATAATACTTATGTACTTTTACTGCAATAGGATTTTTCTTACACACTATTTATCTGATCTGCTTTCATCTGCTTATTTGTGAAATAAAATCTTTATTATTTAAAAAGTCCCAGAGACTCTCAATAATAAATCTGCAGCTGTTATCATATAAACTGCATGCGTGCTGTGGAAGAACAAAAAGACCTTCAACTGTTGTTGACTGTTTAACAAAGCTAAAACAGTGTTTTTCAGTACTTCTGCACTCGAGCCACGCATGTGAGTATTTTGGTTTTGTTTTGTTTCCATTTTTAACAAACAGGACGACTTAAAACTGACCAAATAACCATTTTCCTTTGAATCCTGCAAATTTCCTCCTTCATGGTTTCTCTCTGTGTTATGTGCACTTCGGTACTGCAGTGGTTTGAATTCCTCTCATAGTTGTTATTGTGGTACTTTTACAGAAGAACTGACAAACATGCCATTGTTTGTGGTTTCTTGTAAGTAACTGAAATGTGTGTTGAAGATTTCACAGTCATCACGCTTTGCAGTGAATCAGGGAACTAATTTAAGATTAAAATGATATATCTGACTGTAAATAAATGAAGCTAAGCTGCTTTAATAAGCCTCAGTGTGATTATTTTTTTACATGGTTCTGGGTCTGTAGGGGTGAGTGTGTGCTGGAGGGGAGGAGGAGTTAATGAAAACTAAAGCGAGATGCTTATCAGCGCCTGTTGACCTCCAGGCTAATGAAGTCATCGGAGTTCGACGAGGTTCACCGGTTCCTGTTGTGAATCAGCCCATAATGGAAACACAGCCGTCTACATTAATGACTCTCTCACAATTTACTGATAACTCACACACAGATAAGACACACTAATTTTTCCACATTATCTAACAACAACAACAACACATCTGTTCTACAGCTGGTTTTGCGGCCTAAAACTTTACATTTCACAGAAGAGTCTCAAATTAAATGCCAGTAATGTAACGTTAGCTTTAGCATAATCTGACGAAAACACATATTTGTCCACATATATAGATAAAAATAAATCAAAGACCGGCCTTCATTTATAAATAATTGGCAGTTAAGTTTATTTTTTGGCTCCTAAAACTGTTATATTTTTAGAAGTTATGTCACAGCTTGTGGTTGCCTCTTTTTGAACAGGGCTACAGATGTTTCTGAGCCACTGATTTACACATTACTGGTGTTTACTAGCAAAGACATTGCTTAAGTTTTAATGGTACAACCCTCGCAAGTCGTCACTAAGAACTTTAAAGGCTCAGTGAATTACGACGAGCTGGTGCAACCCATCTGTTTTTTTTCCACCATTTCTCTCTCAGAAGTAGAAAATTGTGGTTAACACTGAATGGAAATTGAATGATATGCTCCATTTCTTCGTGCATAACTTCCCAAAAGTACTTTAACCCTGGGCAAGATGAGAGGATATGACTAAGAGCCACATGAGTTTCTCCACGGTCCTGCCAACATTTAGAAAGACTCTGAAGAGTATTTAATAAAATCAAGAAGGCATGAGGATCTTCCATCCTTCTTCTCTCCAAAAATGAGAAGCTGAGCTTAATTCATTTTCCTCCCTCTCTTTATCTGATATATGTGCATCCAGTTCTGCCTCCCATATTTCCTTCAGTGAAAACTCTTCCCATGTGTTGTTTGTTCTAATGATTTACATAATAGAGATATATATCATGTCTTACAATAAGAGATGGTGACAGAGGATACTCTCTAAAGTCTCTCTAAACCGAGTCCTCCGCTGCCAAAATCCAGTGAGAGAAACGTTTTTAATGTCTGTTTTTATGTATATATCTACATTTTGATTTACAGGTGACTGTGTGTAATTTTATTATTGTAATGAAAACATTTTACAGCTGAACAAACAGACCTAAAGTGACTAAAATGACTATATTCATTTATTTATTTTTATGTATATTGTTTTATGATTTGTGGTTAGAGCTGTATTTCAGGCTCATATAAGTGAAACTAAATATAAAATTCATGATTAGTGCACTAATAATAAACGTTTTAAGCCACTCAACCCTATTTATTTGTAGTATTTGTATTTTTAATTGCTTTTATAGCTTGTTGCTGCTGATTGTTACCAGCATGTTCCTGTGACTTGTGTGTTTAAAGGGAAACTTTGGTATTTTTCAACTCATTTTCAACCTGTTTTCCCATCATTTTGTGTCTAAATGACTAACGATGACAACAGTTTTTTAAACTGGTCCAGTATTGAGCGAGAGCGCTGCAGCCGCCACTAAACAGGCTGTAATGTAATCTGACGGGGCAATAGTCCTCCGTCAATGTCCGTCCACTCAAAGTGTTTGCTGCTGCCGCTGACAGGCTCAGATTGTTATTATAAGTGTCTGATAACATTATTGAAAGGACCAAACAACTTTTTTCTTTACCTTTCACTTGATCTGACCTGTTTGTTATTGTGTCTAACTAAAGTGTCGCTCAAGGAGAAGTCTCGCTCTGAAATCTCACGAGAGTTTCAGCCGTGACAGAGCTGCAGCTTACTGTGACCTAAAAGATTTCCAAAGTCGTGGCTGAATTACATCGCAGCCCGTTTCGCCGCCGCGTTCTCGCTCAGTACTGGACCAGTTTCAAAAACTGTTGTTGTCATTAATCACTTAGACACAAAACATGGGGAAATACCAAAGTTTCCCTTTAATGTCAGGCAGATAATAATTTATTTATTTTATCATTTTTTTATTTTAGAAGAAACTATGATTTGATTTGTGCACAACGACATTCACTTATTATAAAAACACACTTTTACCTGCATACGCTCACATGAATTCAAAGTGAACAAACGTGATGGTGAGAAGGTAAAAATTTATGCAAAGAGCTAAAAGCTCAAGACAAGATGAACAGAATTACAATGAATATCAACTAATGAGGGAGGGGAAGGCGTCTACAAAGCAAAGAAAACAGAGAAAAATACAAAACAGAAAGAGAAAAAATAATGATTAAGTCCATATATTTGTGCCTGTGGTTTGTTTATCTGGCAGTGAGACAGACTCGTATTGAAATGATTCAGAACAGAAGGGAACGGCGGGATTTAAGGATCAGACTCGGAGGAACGTCTGAATCCAGACTTATTAAAAAGTCAGCTGCGGCCTTTGATAGAGACCAGAACCAGTATTTATCAAACTTTAAGAATGACATTAAGAATGCTCTAAAGAGCCAATAACAGTGAAACAGTTCCTCAATGAGTGTGAATCACATGATTGATCACATGCGTGCAGCGTGTTGTTTATTTCTGTTAAATGCAATGTTTAATGATCGTATTCTGGGATGGCGGTTCAATGTCAGCATCATTGACGAAGACAGAATCAATCGAACATCCAAGAGAGCAGACAGAGGACTCAGTGTACTCTGTGTACTCTGTGTACTCTGTGTACTCCGTGTACTCTGTGTACTCTGTGTACTCTGTGTACAATGTTGTGTAGGATTATGGAGGATGAGGGACGTCCATTAAAGGGGGACACAGTGACAGTTTAAGATAATCTGTCTCGTACATTAAACTGTATAATTAAAGCTGCAATGATGAGTCGATTAGTTGCCAAATATTAAATTATAAAATTATTTTGATCATTGATCATTTTGAGTCATTCTTTAAGAAAAAAAGTCTAAATTCTTTGATTTCAGCTTCTTAAATGTGAATATTTTCTGTTTTCTTTAGTCTCTATGACAGTAAACTGAATATCTTTGTGTTGTGGACAAAATAAGACATTTGAGGACGTCGTCTTGGACTTTGAGAAAAACTGATCAATATTTTTCACCATTTTCTGACCGAACGACTAATCGATTAATCCAGAAAATAATTGACAGATTAATCGATAATGAAAATGCATCACTGCTGTATTTTGTCTCTTTTATCCCACAGAGAATACGACAGAACAACCAGAACTTTAAGGAAGTAAATTGTGATTTTAATCTATTTTATTTTCATATTGTTGTTTGGAAGTTTTTTGTTTGTTTATATGAAACTTGTATTTTAATGTTGTTTTGTATTGATGGTCTACATGATTTATTTACTGCATCAGTTAATTGGTTAATTGGTTGATTGTACAGGAACGCTGTCATTTGCTCTAATGGATGAATATGTTGAAGTCAGTTTCAAGACAAGTTAATTTGTTAATTAATTATTTAATTAATGGACTTGCCAATATTGCACTTTACTTCTTAAATTATTTTAAATTATTTCAAATGATTTTTTATAAATCAAGTCTTTGCTTCTTTGCTTTTACAAAGTTGCATCTATTATAGTATAAAATGTTTTTTACTTACTGTGTTTGTGATGTTTGATGTGAATGATGTCATATTGATGTTGATCATCATGCAAGCTGAAGACAGTTTTCTACTTTTGCGCAACAAAGGTGGACAATAAAGTTATTTTGATTTGATTTTTATTCATAAAGCCTAACATCACAAATTAGAACTCTGCCTCAGGGGGATTTACTATCTGTACAACATAAAACATCATCTCAATTCCAATAACAGACAAAAAACAAACAAACAATATTTCAACATTAGAGCAGGATTAGCCAATCAGAGACAAGGATAGAATTATCTCTGCCATATTTGGCAAAAAGGTTTAATTTATATGTATGGAAACCAGCAATTAACACATGAAATAAACAAGAATCTAATATTTAATATATATGTATAATATATATATATATATATATATATATATATATATATATATATATATATATATATATATATATATATATATATATATATATATATATATATATATATACATATATATATATATATATATATATATATATTGGTCATTGGCTGAAATGGAATTAAAAGAAACTGAAGCAGGAAAATTATTTTGCTGTTGGTTTTCATCAGGTAAATCAATTTAACACATTTTAACATTGACACGTTCAGACTGAGGAGGTTCATGGAAAATGATTGCAAATAAAATCAATATAAACTTTATTCCAGTGATATTTTGTTCAATCACTGCAAAACATGTCTCAGAAATCATCAGTGATGTTAATAAACTCCTTAATACACCTCTGGATCTCTGACATGAAACAACATTTTTTTAAGATCCAGAAACTTTGATAAACAGCTTTTAATCTTAAATTTGTGAGTAAAAATGAAGGATTTCTACTTTTATCTTTCACTGAAGTTCACATTTTTACTTTCAGCAGGTTGATAAGTGTACTTCCATCTTTCTGGAAGATTTTCTGTCACTTTTTTTTTCACTGCTTAAGTTCACTGAGGACATTTGAACTGTCCTGCTGTGTTCACAATCACTGATCAGCTTTTTTCTGCTCGACTGAGCCACTACACAGGAAAACAACCGACGTGACTGGAATCAGAAATGACGTATCCGTTTTTCCTCATTCCTGCTATTTATAGAGTTAGACATTATTACAGATAACAACTGTGCCAAGTGTCGATCAAAAATATCCCAAAACACTAACTACACTCATTAATTTGTGTTGTTTTCATCTGATTAGTTAAGACAGAACATAAATGATGGTTATTATGCTTAAAATCACTTCTTTATGGACACATTTCACCTGATTTACTGCTGATTTTTTACTTTTATTCAGGTGTAAAACACTTTCTTGTTGCACAAATGATTCTAATGATTAAAGTTTTTTTCATTATTTAATTCCAGTAGTAGTAGTGGTCTAGTAGTCTAGTAGTAGTTGTAGTAGTATAAATGGTATGCAGCCCTTTAAAAGAAAACAAAGAAAAAACTCAAAGTCTAAAATTATTCCTTGAGTTCACTCCAGCTCGGAAATTCCGTCGTGTCTCCTGTTTAGTGTGGAAATATCCAATTAGCGCTGTGGGTTAATTACCTGCATGAATAAACCATTAACTGCGCGCCCCCGCGGAAATGGCGCGCTCTGATTGGACAGTCCCAACCGCACTTTATATAAATACCGGCTGAGGACTGTGAGGCACGACAGGCAGCAGCAGCAACAACAGGAACCACAAAACAAGTCAACATCAGACCAGACCAGAACAATCCGTCATCATGACCGCGCTGCCCGGATCCGCTCTGCTGCTGCTGCTGCTCCTCTCGCTGAGCTCCGCCGCCGCCGCCTTCCAGCTGCTGCCGGAGGAAGCTGCTCCCCGCCGGGCACGATTCTCCTCGAACAGTCCGAGTGAGTCCCGGTTCTATTTCTCTTGTTTCTTTCTTTTGGTTTGCAGGTTTTGCACCATGTACAGTCAGACTGCAGTGTTATGCAACTTGGGCTGAACTTCTCTCAACTGTTTTAACTTTTAAAGGGACAAAGTTTTTTTGTACATTTTCAGTTTATTAGACTTTATTACAGAACATTTTGCAAACGTTTCTGTGATGTTTATTTCTAATACAGCATGGCCGGATTAACCTCCTATGAGGCCCCAGGCCAAAAGTCTGTTGTTGGGCCCCCTATTGACCCCCCCACTAGATCTGAATGATTAATAATACTAAAAATGATGAAATGATTTGTTGATTGACAGAATAATAACTGGCAACAATTCTAAGTCATTTTTTTATCGCAAAAATGCCAAAAAGTCTCTGGCAGCAGCTTCTCAGATGTGAATATTTGCTTGTTCTCCATCAACATCAGTGTTTTTTTTTTTTTTTTTGATGAAAAGAGTCATCTGAATATTTTTGTTTTTGTATTTTAAGACATTTTATACGCCTGAATTAGGGCTGCAACTAACGATTATTTTCATTATCAATTAATCTTTTGATTGTGTGAAAAATGTTGATCAGTGTTTCCCAAAGTCCAAGATGACGTTGTCAAATGTCTTGTTTTGTTCACAACCTAAAAGATATTCAGTTTACTGTCATAGACACTAAAAAAAAAAACAGAAAATATTCACATTTTATCCTTAAAAAATTACTCAAAATGGTTAATCGATTATCAAAATGCTTGGTGATTAATTTAATAGCTGGCAACTAATCAATAAATCAACTAATCTTTGCAGCTCTAGTATGAACCCACATATAAGTGGGCAATTACCATCTAAACCAACTAAACTAACACTTTTTTGTCGTAATTTGTAAAATACCCTAAAAATTAACCGTGAAATACCTGCAAATTACTAAAAATTTCCAGGCAATTATTTTAAAATTAAGGGACCTGTAAAATAAAGTGTAACCAGATAATTGAATATGTTTATTTACAGTTAATATATTTTAATTAAAAGATGTTAGAATTAAACACCAGTCAAAGATGAGGTAAGCTCAGCGCTCTTTGGTGCAAACACTGCATCGTCTATCATCAGGTCTGTATCGTGGAAACTAAATGTGGTTAGTGCATTAATAATTCAGAGATTTGCGTCTGTAAACCTGTATCTGTGACCTTTGTTGGCAGCTGATGTGGCCAGATGTTTGAACGGTGCTGTCGCTGTGGGCTGCGGCTTCTTTTCCTGTCTGGAAAACTCGACCTGCGACACTGACGGGATGCACGAAATCTGTGAACTTTTCCTCCACACAGCTGCTACCTTCAACACAGAGGTCGGTCTTTTCTTTCTGTCCGTCCGTCCGTCTACAGTGTAAATAAGCTGCACCTACCTGTGTGCGTCTACCTGTCTGACCCGTGTGTGTTCTTCTTCAGGGTAAAACATTTGTGAAGAAAAGTCTGCACTGCATCTCTCAGGGAATCTCAGCCAAAGTCTTCCAAACTATCCGCCGCTGCAACATCTTCCAGAGGATGATCGCTGAGGTTTGTAAAGTCTCAATGAGGACAAAAATGATCCAATATTTCAGCAAAAATCAAAGATTAGAGAAAAAGTCCAAAAAACTGAAAACAGATTTGTGTATCAGAACTTTGTTTTTTCTTCTTTCCTCTCCCATTAATCATCTCACCACCCCTCAGATTTATCTGCTGACCCTTTGGAGGGGCCCCGACCCCTAGGTTGGGAACCACTTGACTAAACTAGCTAACTGTATATAAAGTAGTGTAAACTAGCTCCACCTCCAGCAGCTACAACAGTAACATGCTGTAATGGAGTATTTTTACATATACATGCTATATTGGTACTTTTACTGCAGTAAAGGTATTTCTTCCATCACTGTCTTTGTTCTTTTATCAGTTTATTTATTTATATTTTTGGTCTTTTCACAGGTGCAAGAAGAATGTTACACCAGTCTTGACATCTGCACCGTGGCTCGTACCAACCCTGACGCTATCGGAGAGGTGGTTCAGGTCCCGACTCACTTCCCCAACAGGTCAGGACTGATGACGTGAACATCTGTGACACATTCACAGTAATACCAGAACAAACAGAGAAGCATGAACAGCTATGAGGAGAGCAGAAAGAAGCAGTCTGGTTCAGGAGTCCCACACAAAGCCCCAGATGTTCTCACATAAATTAAAAAGAGTACTAGACCTTAACAACAAAAATGTCATCTAACTGGATGTAATTGATGGAAAAGCATTTATCTTGGTGTGTGTGTGGTTGTTCAGGTACTACAGCACTCTGCTGCAGACGCTGCAGGCCTGCGACGAGCAGACGGTGGCAGCAGTGAGGGCCGGCCTCATCGCCAGGTTAGGCCCCGACATGGAGACGTTCCTCCAGCTCGTCCAGAACAAACCCTGCTCCACTGGATCCGGATCGGCCGCTTACAACAACCCCACCAGCTGGAAGAACATGCCCGTGTTCAACATCCAGCCCGGCTTCAGAGGCAGAGATCCCACTCACCTGTTCGCCAGGAAGAGATCTGTGGACGACAAGGTGGGAGAGATGAGAGGCGAAGAGTAGAGACGCGCGCGATTCGTGCACCGTCACATGCAATCTTAAAATATTGTTTCCACACACATTTACACATCTATGCACACTGATACACTTACAAACATGCAGCTTTCTCCTCAGATTATTTCTCATAATGATTACCTGTGCAGCAAAGAGCTTTAGATGGAGATTTTTGGGGTAATAATTACTTACATATATTAAATATTTTGGTTGATTTATTGGTGATAAATGTGTGTAAAACACTGATTTGTTACTGACGAGCTAAACTGAGCAACCTGTGTGACAGATATTTTAAAAGAGGCCTACTACAGTGATTGATATTTATTTTCTTTAACGAGTTAATTTATGAGGCTGTTATATTTAATTTTAGAGTGAGGACAAGAGTTTGAGAGTTGTATGCAGGTCAGATGCTTTCATGCTGGTCATGGAGCTCTTTTAACACTCCTGATGGTCTGAGGTCACTTTATTAGTTCAGGTTGTACGTGATGTTCAAATGAGACGTTACCTTGATTGTATGATGATAAATCTGAGGTGGTGACCAAAAGTCTGGAGTCCGACTTGGCTGTTTGAGTTAGAAATAAATGATGTCGTATGATTGACTTTGGCTGATGTGGTTTTCTTTTCTGTATTGTAAGATTTCTCACTGTAATTATTATCAGAAGACGATGATGATGATGATGATGATGATGCACGAGAGAAAAATGAATCAGCAAAACAAATAATCCGCAAATAAAATAAAAGATTTAATTTAATCATTTGTGCACTTTGACAAAAAAGCAAAAAATAATCAAGGTTTGCTTCAGAGTTGCAACTAACGTATATTTTCAGTATTGATTAATCTAATCATTGGGCCTCAAACAGTTATTGAAATGTTATTATTAGTCTGAGAAGTAACTAAAGCTGCCAAATAAGTACCTCAAAACTGTCCTGAAGTTTAATACTTGAGTAAATGTATCACTGAGAGTGAAGGTTTTTTTGTTAAACTACTATTTCAAAGCTCAAGAATAAACTTAAAGGATTGGTTCACTATTTTCTAGCAGCAGTCAGGTGTCCATATGAACAGTGGAAGACGTTTTCCTCACTGTAATCATTCCTCCTGTTCATACTGGATATTAAAAGTTGATGTGAAGCTTATATGATGCTTCAGCAGTCTGAGTTAGTCATATCAAGTGGATATCTGACACATTTACAGTCTTTTTAGCATCAACAGTGTTTCCCTGTTGAGCTGCAGGTGGAAGTATAGTAACAAAAAGAGGAACTTATGCACTAAAAAGACTGTAACGTTGAAAGATATCTACTTGATTTGACTCATTTGGACGCTGAAGCTTCATATTAGCTTCAGATAAACTAAAGATAAGAAGAGGAGGAATGATTACAGCAAGAAAAAAACATGTTTCAATGTTCATTTGGGCTCCTGACTGTTGGTTTAAGACACAGTTGAAAAAATGTGAACCTGCCCTTTAAATGCTTCATTTGTGTAATTTGTAGAAGAGCCACCAGGTGGCGATGCTGCATGTAAAACCATTCTTCAGTGTTCAGTTCGTCTCAAACTAGCTGCTGAAAACTGGCTCATTGTTTTAACAGGGATCCTTCATTCTGATATTTATGTGAAAGTGACTCAGTGTTTATTCAGATATGAGACCGAAATGTTAAACTGACATCAGATTAATGTAAAAACTGACAAACAGACATTAAAATACTGGAGGAGACAGGAACCCTCTTCTATGAGAGGTAAATAACTTTATTACTCTCTGGTGTTTGTCGTGGCTTGTTGGCTCGTTGGCGGAGGTGTTAAATGACACCACGATGGCTCTCACTCAGCCATCTGTCCCAGCAGCTAATGGCCGACCCATAATGGCTCCTCACCTCTGTGTTATGGCCCATTAACCTCCAGCGGGAAGGGTGAGAAACGCAGAGAAACATCCTCTGGAGGTCTGTTTGCTCACAGCTCCTCAGTGGGGAGCACTGATAGCTCCGAGGTGTCAGCGCTGACAGCAGGCTGACGGCTGTTAACGGCCCTCATTTCCAGGAATTAGACCTGTTAAATAACCGCCCTAAGAAAACACACACACACACACACACACACACACACGACTCACCATGTTTACTGAAGGTATCTGGATTTGCAGGGAAGCAAACTGCCTTTACATCGCACTTGTTTCATAGCAGAGGTGCTTTACAGGAGAATAAGAATATATAAAAATAAGCAGAATAAAGTGAACAACCCACAAAATGAAAGTTCAAAAAATAAGAGAAAGCCTAAGAAGATGTTTTTTAAAGATGTGACTGGTGAATCATCTCTGTCCCAGAAGGAACTGAAGCCTTGTTTGTCATCGGAAATAAAATAAAAAAAATCCTAAAAGTGACAGAGAGCCTGTGGAGAGAAACTCAGTCAGCTTGATGATCCACCAACTATCAGTTTGATTGCTATTGTGCAGACATTCATGTTCCCCAGAGGAAGAATCCTACCGACTTCAGCGCCACCGTGAGGTTCACATCTGTGGTTTTTAGTAAGATTTCACGATTTCAGTTGTTTTTTGCGAACTTGTCCTTTAAGCTGGTCAACATAGCAAACATATCTGCTGAACATCTGCATGCTAACAGAGCTGCTAGCGTGGATGTGGACTCGCTGCAGAGTTCTGGACCAGGCTTGATAAATATATAATAATTATAATAAAAGCATGGATGATTTTTCAAGCATCTGAGTTTTTTAGTCAGAAAACATGAAGCCCCAAATATTAGATTTGGATCAAAAATAATCTAAAGTTTCCTACAATAAATTTAACATTTTGGGGGATTTGAGTATTTGTTGTTAAAAGTATCTGATACTGTTTCATGCAAAGTACCTGCAAGTCCTGACAAGCCTTAAAAAACCTTTAATCCAGTCACCTCAAACTGACAGAAGCCTTAGAGATTATTAAAGTGTTCAAAAAGGTTGAATATCGTCTCTTTCCTGTAGCAGACAGTAACATTAAGGTTGTTCCTGTGTGTGTTTGGGAGACGTTCTACATCTATAAACTATAGTGAGACGGTGCGACAGTGGATTGTGCTGCAGGAAGCTCATCTGTTATCTCTAGAGTTTAGAGAAAACTTCAGTGAATTACATACTTTGTAATTGGTGTAATGGAAAAACCACACTTTGTATCCTCTGCATTACACAAACAGTCATTGCGTTTTTTGATAAATTCACATTGTATAACCTTGAACATGAAACCATCTGTGCTCATTATTTTTGACACTGGATCAGAGTAGGGAGTATATTTCAGTTCTTTTTAAATGAGTTTGACTCCGCTCACATTCTGATACGTTTACCAGACTCCTCGTCTAGAAAAGGTCTGCAGTTACACTCTGTTGTGACTGTCTGCTGATCCCTTGCAAGGTTTTTCATTAAAGGACAGAAAAGATCATCATTGGTTAATCCATCCATTAATTATCTGCCACTTATCTGGGTCCAAGTCATATTAACTGATTAATTATATTAAGGAATTATTGTTATATATAGCTGGCAGTAACATGAGATATAAATGTCGATAAATTAATGTGCTCAGTAATAATTTTAGGTTTTAATGTCCCTGCTGGTTTCTCATCAGTCTTTGACCGGAACGAGTGTGAAAGGACGTGTCAGTCAGGAGCCCAAATGAACATTGAAACCTGTTATAAAAATGATGATTACACTGTGTATGAGTGTTGCTCCTGTCTTGTACTGCAACTCTGCAACACTCATCAGCTGAGGATAAAGGAAGTTCAGCATTATATTTGTAAAGAGGAAGATGTACAGGGTGAGACATGTCATCTGAAGGGTCAGATGGGCAGGAGAACTGAAAACAGACATGACGTTAACTATAAGTCTGTGTTTTGATAGATTAAGGAAAGAACTGTAATAAAACCCTGTTGTAAACGCTCCACTGGGAGCCTTTTTCTTTGTAACCTCATCCTGTGTGTTGCATTGTGAAACGCTCCTTCTTGTTCAAGCAAATAAATTCTGTTAAATTTGATACTTCGGCTCCGGTCTCTGTTGTTTAATGGTCTGTTTTTCTTGCTGTAATCGTTCCACACAGTCCTCCTTCTGTGTAGAAATGTATTTAAAAGTTTATCTGAAGCTAATATGAAGCTTCAGCGTCCAAATGAGTCAAATCAAGTAGATATCTTTCAACGTTTCAGTCTTTTTAGTGTCAAAGTTCCTCTTTTTGTTACTATACTTCCACCTGCAGCTCAACAGGGAAACACTGTCCGAGGAAACACAAAGAGGGAATTTGATGCTAAAAAGACTGTAAATGTGTCAGATATCCACTTGATATGACTAACTCAGACTGCTGAAGCTGAATAGAAGCTTCACAGAGACTTTAAAATGACTGTGTGGACACACTGTGGATTTTGGCCTCCATCACTTCCATTGAAAGCACATTTGAAGGATCTTTTAATATCCAGTATGAACAGGAGGAATGATTACAGCGAGGAAAAAGTTATGAAACCATCCTTTAAATTGTTTCTGGCTTCATACAAGAGTTGATTTGTGCACAAAATCTTAAAGAGAGATGTTTATGGAGAATCTAGAGCAGCTTCATTTCTAAAGAAAATATGAGACGGAGCCCTGCGAGTGAGGAAACGGATGGTATTATTATAGAAAACAAAGAGGGAGAGAGATGAGGGAGAGAGAAGAGCGTTCAGACTGTTTCAATTT